>NC_039291.1:8677683-8707683 GCF_003368295.1 Carassius auratus | reverse complement strand
ACCCCTCTGTTCCAGCATGTCAGAGAAAGACACTCGCTCTGAGTGACCGCTCCATGCACCCAATCCTCCCCTCTGATCAAGCAGGAAAAACTACATTCAGGGAAAAAAAAGAATCATATTTGGTCACGCAGTTCCCTATCAAAGAACAAGACTCTCAAACATGCAGCCAGAATGTAGGGCAAATGGAAACCCAATCAAATTAGAAACACTTGAAATAAAGTCTCACGTAGAAAGAACGTTTTTCATGTCCCATGGCAGTTATCTATTCATCAAGGTACTATAAAATTGTCATGGTACATGATACATTGTAAATCCCCCCACCCAAAAAAAAAAGAATAAGAAAAAAAAACCTCGAATTAAAAATGGTAAAAGGAACAACCAATAAAACAAGTGTCTACTTTTTGGTAATTTCTTGTAACTGAAAGAAAAAAAGAATTTGAAATAACAGAGCAGATGTTTTTGAGGATTGGGTTTTGTTGTGATATCTATAATACTGCAGTATATGAGAGTTTGTGTGCAGCACTCCACTGCTGCAGGACTCAACATACCAGTCAGGATTCTGTCAAATTCCTTTATTACTTGAGTTTCTAGGGCTGCCAGCCATACTGGACACAACATAGTTCACTGTTATTATCTAGACTTCCAGATGAAAGGGGGACAAAACAAGAGATTTCACAAAGAGAAAAAAGGCTGTAGGCATACAGTATAGTGTTGGGTTCTAATATTTCAGTATTCAGTACCAATACCAGTGAAAACACATGGTTCTCTGTACCAATTTCAGTACCAAAACTAAACACAAAAACTTGCAAATTAAACAACATTATTTTTTTAGGATTTTTTTTTTTTTTTATAACTGAACAACATTGTTATTTTTTATAAAGTTAAACAAAAATTAATTGCGCAAAGACAATGCCATTCTAGCAATACGTTTTTGGTATAACAGAAGAAAAATAAAAATATACTCTGCATGGTTTCTTTTATTTTATTTTGAACAGAGAGTAGTACAAATTAAAAGAAATTCCACCTAGATGTAGTCTAGGTGGAATCTGTAGTACATATATATATATATCTGTAGTACATATATACATACAAGGAATACATAAATTAAATTAAATTAAATTAAATTAATGCATTTAGCAGACACTTTTATCCAAAGCGACTTACAGTGCATTCAGGCTATCAATTTTTACTTATCATGTGTTCCTGGGTAATCTAACATCTTGGTAACGTATGTACAATTGTACATAAAGTACTTTGGTCTGCGGAATTTGCATCGCGAGCTCCGCCCCACAAAGTGGGGGACGTAATGCCCATTGCACATGGCACCCCAGCCCGTGGCAGAGGCATCTGTTGACACAACATGTCTGGACACCGGTTCTAGGGGCACGCCGGCCCGTAGAAACGAGGGGTCCAACCACGGGGGAAAGTATCGGTGGCAGGCCGGAGTGATGGTCACTCGGAGCGTGCCCTGTTGCCATGCCCATCTCAGGACTCGGTCGTGAAGCCAGTGCTGAAGCGGTCTCATGTGGAGTAGCCCGAGCGGTATGACCGCCGCTGCGGACGCCATATGCCCCAGGAGCCTCTGAAACAGTTACAGTGGAACCGCTCTCTTGCCCTCAAATTGTCACAGGCAATTCAGCAGTGACTGCGCACGCTCGTTCGTAAGCTGCGCGAACATGGTGACCGAGTCTATTTCCATAGAAAAGAGATCCTCTGCACAGGGGAGAGCTTGCTCTTTTCCCAGTTGACCTGAAGACCCAGTCGGACGAGGTGTCTGAGCACCAGATCCCTGTGCTCGCACAACCGCTCTCGAGAGTGAGCTAGGATCAGCCAGTCATCGAAGTAGTTGAGGATACTGACACCTTGTTCCCTGAGGGGAGCCAAGGCTCCCTCCGCGACCTTCGTAAAGACGCGGGGAGACAGGGCAAACCCGAATGGGAGAACCTTATACTGATATGCCTGCCCCTCGAAAGCAAACCGAAGAAACGGAATGAAAGTACGCATCCTTCAGGTCGATCACTGCAAACCAATCCATCGGACGAATGCATTCGAAAATGCGCTTGGGCATGAGCATCTTGAACGGGAGTCTGTGCAGAGCTCGGGTCAAGGCACGCAAGTCCAGGATTGGCCGTAACCCACCTGTCTTCTTGGTTACTTTGAAGTAAGGGCTGTAAAAGCCAGACTTCATGTCGACTGGAGGGACCGGCTCTATCGCGGCCTTTGCCAGCAGGGTCACGACCTCCGCGTGCCTGACAGGGGCATCTTTGTCCACCATCGTCACGTGGACACCCCGAAACCTGGAGGGACGCCGGGCGAACTGAATCGCGTAGCCGAGCCTGAGCGTCCGGATGAGCCAGCGGGAAGGCCTGGGGAGGTCTAGCCAGGCTCCCAGGAACCAAAGCAGCAGGGTCAAGGGGACTACAGGCATACCCAAAGTGGGGCAGCAGTGAGTAGCAGCGTAGGGAAGGCGAACCGCTGAATCGCGCCGTCACACCAACACCAGCTCTTGCTTGTAACATTCCGGTGATTGCAGCAAGTGATGTGCTCGGCTCCGAAGCAAAAGCTTGAATGCGAATTGCTTGCGTTGCTCCTTATACACCCGCTCTGCGGGGCAGAGCTTGCGATGCAAATTCCGCAGACCAAGTTACTTTGTGTACCATTGGCTCGTTTTGTACCACTCGAAGGTGATTGGGCTCTCGGGCGAGATCCCCATTCGTAACGTCGAACGTGACTGACTGAAAGGGAACCCCCAGACTTGTAGCACTGAAAAAAACACTAAAATTCTAATAATTTATGTTTAATTAATAAACACATACATTTTTTAAATATATTTGATTTAGTTTACAGATAAACAAGGGGAAAAAACAAAATGATGAGTTTCAGTAAATTTTTGTTACATGCTTAATTTGTTCACAGAAAGGGCAGAAAGTGAAATCCTATTTGTTCTCTTTATATTACAAAAGCACAATGTTTTGTTTTCATCGTGAGTGTACAAAATAAAAGCAGACCTTTATACAGTGATGCATTATTAATAAGACAGTAAGTGTTTAAAGTTGATTCTACTGGAATAAGGAAATGATTGAAGTGATTGTGCTGGCACGCACGCACACTCACTCTGGAGGGTAAACCCTTTGAAGGGATAAGGGCATAGGGATGATCCCTTCCAAATGGACTGTAGGGTCAGAGTCAGCACATTGTTACTGTCTAATGGGCTTTGTTTTCAAGTGTGCAACTCTGACGGTTCGGTATGGATAAATGTATCGTTCCACCTCTAATATATATAGATAGATAGATAGATAGATAGATAGATAGATAGATAGATAGATAGATAGATAGATAGATAGATAGATAGATAGATAGATAGATAGATAGATAGATAGATAGATAGATAGATAGGCCAGCATATACCTGTTTAGTCTTTAAATAAGTGGTTTGTTAATAAAGATAACGTCTATTTGAACACGTGCTTCAATGTTTTCAGAGATGTGAGCTCCAGGGAATCAGCACCAATGAAGCACCAATGAACGCACCGAAAGCAGTCTCACCTCGTCCAGATCTTCTGGGATTTGCTGCTGACTCCGATGTCTCTATAGTGGTTAAAGATGAGATATAATCTGTTTTGATTAATTTTTATTAATCAAGTTTAGTTAATTAAGTTATTGAGCCCAGTTAAGAGATGTAGTGTGGCTTTTCAAGACATCAGAGAGCAGGGGTACAAGATCACGGCCTGCATCTGGATGAAGCCCGAACTGTACTGACACCCAGCAAACACTCTGACCTTACCTGCATGTTTCTAGTTTGGCCATTTCTTTTGGAATCATTCTACAGATATTATTTGGGGGTTTTGAGTTTTTATGTATTTATTTAGTTGCATATAAGTCACAGTAGGGTGAATTTAAAGCAGTTATTAGTGTATTTAGTATTTTCTATGCTTTATAAGGGGGATCAACTAATCCTTCGCTAACCAGTAATGATTATGTAAAAACCTGAAATTATGATATTAAATTATTTAAATTCATTTTGTATTCCTTAAAGGAGCTGTTTGATTTACTTTACCCATAAATGTTAATGAATGCATTAATTTTCAAAGTTAAGTTAAGGCTGCCGTTATTCATGCGTGAATCCATATGACTCCATTGGTAGTTAAGTAGTTAGTTGTCACCTTTAATAATCATTAGTATATGAAGAATTAAGTATTATTTTAGGCATTAGAACATTTTTATTCATGTACCCTTAATGTAAAGTGTTACCAATGAGTCTTTCCAAAAATAAGTCTACTTTAGAATTTCCACAGTTGTCCATTAAAATGTTACCCTGAATGGAAAATGTAATCACGGACAAACCGTTTTGAAAAATAAGAGTGAGGCAAACATGGTCTAACAACTGATTATACCAACAAAACAGCGTTTAAAAGATTCTACCTAGAAAACACATTTTAATTTACAACAGTGGCGACTTTATTCCAAATGCTTCTTACTTGAAGGCAATTCAATTAACCTTAACATTTAGCAAAAATTTGTAGGGCCGGGACTCGATTAAAAAAATTTATCTAATTAATTAGAGGCTTTGTAATTAATTAATCGAAATTAATCGCATTTTAATCGCATATAAATATTTGACCTGAGAACAGTGAGAAGTAATTTTTTCACATGGATTTATAGTATACCATTGAATAATGACTGAATACATAAGCTTAAGCAACAAAATATTATTTATTTTTATTCAACCAAGTCTAGCAGACCAGTGCAATTTTTGCCATGAAGTGTAGCAATAGCATATTTAGAAACAATTTAGAAATAGTACATTTCAGAAATTCAGGAAGCTTATAGGTGCTGGAACCCTCTGTAAAGTGTTTTTTTTTTTTTTAAGTAAAACACAATACTGTCAATTACATTCAGAACATTGGAAACACTGACTATTAGAAAACATATCTCTGTTGCTTCAGAGGCCATAACATACTAAGTCCAACTCTCAATAACCTTGGCCAAAACAATAAAGAGTTCAACATAAACTGTTGCACCAACAAAATAATACACAGTTCAACATAAAATGTAAAGTCCACGCTAGCTGCTATATGTTTTGCGTTGAGGTGATACTTGAGGCTCGATGTGCTGCTGCGGTGATATGCGAACGCTAGTTGGTGCTCCAGTATAATCGGTCCGCCGAAACTCATCCAGTGAGAAACGTTCCGCGGTGCAAAAATAAGTAATCAAAAATGCGGGAATTTTTTTTTTCTGTAATTAATTAATCTTAGTTAACGCGTTATTTTTTGTGTAATTAATTAATCTCAATTAACGCGTTAAAGTCCCGACCCTAAAAATTTGCCTTTGTAAAAACAGAAATAAATAGCAATGATCAGCATGTTTGATTCAACATTATTAATTTCTTTCAATAGCTATTTTCAAAGGTTTTTTTTTTTTTTTTTTTTTTTTTCATAGTCTGTCTTTTGAGAGGTAATGGTTGAGTTAGTGACAGGACAGCAACAGACCACAAGTCAATATTGATTTCTTTGAGCGGAATAATTGGATTCATTCCCCTGCATATTGATAGTTGCAGGAAATGAAATGCAAGAGTCAAACGTCAGCACCACAAATACCCAATCTAACTGAGATGTCAGCATAACTCTCTCATTCACCACATTATAATTCCACTTATTAGGAGCTTGTCACTTGATGAAATTGTACATCAATACACAACTGAAAACATGCTGATGCACCCATCTTCAGATTTGAAAAATAAATAAATAAATGAATAAATCAATCAATAAATAAAATAAAATGCACATTAACAAATGTAATATAATTCACTTGTTTGTGATTTAGCAAACCTCACTCTGAATACATTTATTCTGAGACAAGCATTACAAAGCACTAATAATAAAACTAATGGACAAAAATAATGCACACAAACAAATATAAATACACATACATGTCACCAAATACACTGTTTGCTACTTTAGGATGCTCCCATTAACAGGAAGATAGCGTTTTCTGTCCAAAATGACTATTACAGAGCAACATATAAGCATGCTATATATTTTACAAGCTTTAGCAAATCATTTAGATCTCATATAACCACACATTCAAGAACAGCAATAACAATACGACTCCCCTCAGACTTCAGTATTAAATAATTTATTCATTGTCACCGGACGCCGTTCCAAAATTCTAAGAAGATATAAAGCCCTTGGTAAAGAATCTGTGTCTCTGGAGAGGTAAAACAGCACAGCCGTCACTGAAAGTTTCTTACCATGTTAGAGCAGGCAGCCGTATCGATCTGTTGGGTGGCAATTAAGACAGACATGATTGAGACGCCTGTGTCTGTGCCCGTCTCCTTCTGCCGTCTCTGTCTTTTACTTCAAGTCTTCAGGAAGTCCGCTGGGGTACGGAGGGAGGGGGTCTATATGCGACTCTGACTTGGGACCCCACGCCAGCTCTCTACAAGACACTCTCCAACAAATCAGTTGGCTAGTGTACAATGAGAAGACAGTCTGTCTATCCCAGTTTTATACTCTGTGGCTGTCTTGGTCTCCTTATCATGCGTTCTCACTCTCTCTTAGTCCCGTCTCAGTCTTTTTGACTCCATCTCCCCCTTCTTTTCCCACCCCTCACCCTCATTCAACCACTGAACCTGCCTCTTTATGCTTGGAGTGCAACATCAAAATGAAATCAAAGCTGTCCCCATTTACTTTTCTACATTAATACACAATTTTGGTCTTACTGAGCATGATTCATCTGTGCATGTTATTCAAAATAAAATACAAAATTATGTATTTGTAATCTTTCATCAAAACTGTACTTGCTCCGCCCCTGAAACAACTTTCGTTTTCAGCTGACATCACCTGGAATGATGGGATTTTGGTCAAATATCTATTTACACATTTAATTGCTGATATTAGATCTGGACAATACAGCTAAAATGTATCTCTATAAATGTATTTCTCTGTCTTTTGAATATATTAAATTTTTCATCTTGGAATGTATGTGTATGTGATGTATAATGGAATGGGTGGCATTAGCGGAGAAATGAAATGTCTCCAGCATAGACATACACAGCACAGGTTTGATGGGAGATTCAATTCGTTATATCAAAGCTGCCACATCATTATGTTCATGTCAAGAAATAAAACATTTGCACCTCATCAACTTTACTAAAAGTCCTAGAGTACCTAAAGGATGACCTCCTAGATTCCAACTTCTTTTTCAAAGAGAGACTGGTGCTGGAATATAGAGTGATAGGTGCATATATGATATTAGACTACTGCAAAGATTCAGCAAAATTACATTCATTCCTCTGCATACCAATGGTTGCACAAACAAAATGCAAGACTCAGTATCAGTAGCCTACTACAAAAACTCAATCAAACTGACACATCAGCATAACTTTTATTCACCACATCCTCAGTGACCTAAAGCCAATATTAATTCTGCTTAGTATAAACTTGTGAAAGTCCTATACATAAAAAAAATAATCAAAGCAAAAGAATCACAGACGGTCTGAACCAGTCCACATAAATGAATTAAACTCACCAACCCTAAAGCTTTTTCACTGTTCATATCAGTTTTAAGTCATTGATAAACATTCTCAAAATCACAAGTCATTTCATGATGTTTATTAAACTGTGGTAGCAAAACAATAAGCTCTTAATCGTTGCATTTTCAGGCAGATAATGTTATACCTGAAACAAAAACATTAGCACTATATACTTAAAATTTGATAAATCACCCCATTTGGGACATGTGGAGATTCTCCTCAAGAGGAAAGTAGTCAATGCACTTCTTTTATTTTAATTTGTTGCTTTAGTATTAATTATTCTGCTTTCCTGAGAAAAATCTGTCACTTTACATATGTAAAATGGGTTGCAAAATGGTGTTTCATGTTGTCTCACCTCTTCACAGGTTATTTTGGTGGCTCAGCGGTTTGGTTTTACCATAGACTGAACATATAACAAGGGGGATCACTCACATTATTTTCAATTAAAATAAATAAATAAACAATTCACAATGTTCCAGGTCTGCCTTCTAAACAGAATTCAATCACATCAACTGCACCTGCCATTAGAAGCTTCGGTTCACCTACTGAGTGGTCAGACTGAAATATATTTCCAAAAATTGGATTCGAATGGTATTTCAAACCACATATGAATGTAGCTTGAAAGAGATTAGTAAAAAAGATTTCATGTTACTTTTTGCTGTTTACACTGGCTAAATATGATTGGATTCCAATCGGATATGCCCAAAGATCGGATATGAAATAATTGTCTGCCCAAGGCTGTAGAAACTCTGGTTCTAAGGACTGCACATGTGCATTAGCTGGACCAACTGTGGTTTTTTATGTTCAATGTAAGCTGTAGCAGTTGGTATTCCATGCCTGAAATGACACTTAAAATCGTCAAGTATGGCAGCCAAGTGTTTTTCTTTCCTTGAAAGGGACTTGGGCTATAGTGTAATTTAAAGTGTTTAGAAAGCTCTGGGACCCTAAGCATGAACAAAGACACACCGGGCAGTCTGGAACTTTTTAGTGCTAAAAAGTAGTGAAGTGCTTGCCTCGACCCCCTCCAAACACTGTTTGAGAGTGTGAATTTTTGGTTCATTTCCATCCGTTCCACCTTCACTGAATCAAGCCATTCAATTGTGTGAGGCTGGGAATCGGTATTGTGGCACATCTAGCATGCTATACCTGCTCCACTGAACAGTTCTGCTGTAATCCAATGCAACACTGGTTTATTTGTGCACAGCCGAAGACAAATCAAACAATTTGTTACCTCAAAGCCATTTGACTGACAAGTGTAGTGATCCAGAGGTATGGATACTATGGCAGAACAAAACCTGGTTGAAGGGAACATGCTTCGAAAAACTGAAGTCAGACAATGAGACATGTCTGTTGCTGTCAGAATAACATTAAAACTGCATGCAGTGCTCCCGCAGAAGACATGGAGAGGCACTGAGCTTCAGGATGCAGCCCACAGGAGAGAAAAATCACAAGCCAGATGTCTTCAAGACAGCAATGAGAATACATGGAGAGCAAATGGAGACCGAACAATTAGTAACTACAAAAAAAAAAAAAAAAAAAAAAAAAATATATATATATATATATATAGAAAAAAAATGCAGTGCATAAACAGGTATTTCCTTCAAATACTAATATTAATTCATATCTTTTGGGGGAGTTAATAATAAAAAAATAATAATAGTAATAATAAAATAAATAAATAAATAAATAAAAGTATTATAATTAAAATATAATCAAATATTCAGTGCTCTGAATATGAACTCATTATACAACAATATGCATTCTAATAAAATTATTCCAAGATCAGATTATCTGAGCTGATATTTACATTAAATTTACAGCTCTATATGTGTACTGTATGTCAACAAATGTATATTTAATTTGAGCCTATTTTTATTGTATTAAATTAATTTGAGCAGAGACATCTTTGATACCTTAATGAAACAAGTGAAAACTCAATTAAGTCCTCACTAACTCCAGTTATAAAATTTTACTCTGGAAACCTCTGCAGTAGTAAGGGAACATCCACTTGTCTCATATCTAGATTTATCTAAGATGAATATATGATTGGTTAGTCATAAATCAATTACGGTGCTGAGGGGCATGAGCTGAAGTTATGGATCCATCAGAGAGGCTGGTGCGCACATTCACACTGCAAACTCCCAGCAGGGCTATCTGACATAGGTGCAGAGCAAGCATTTTACACTGCCAAACACACACAAGCCAGAGCATCACAGACACTTACCCATCCTCTCACACCTGACATGAAGAAGCAAATGAAATATCTTCGTGGCATACATTTGCATGCAGTGAAGCATACGGCCAATTACACACACTATGCTGTATATTGAATTTTCAGTTTTAAAAAAATGTCAAGCAGCAGTATGCAACAATAAATGTATCAAAAAGTATTATTATCTTATTTTTACCTTTCATGGTTATGGTGTTTTAAAGGGGTCATATGACTTTGCTAAAAAAATAACATTATTTTGATTATTTGGTGTAATGAAATGTGTTCATGTGGTGTTCATTTAAGGTTAAAAAAAACATTATTTTCTGAAATGCATCGATTTTTACCTCATCTTTCTGAAAAGTGAGGATTGCTCTGATTGGCCAGCTATCAATGCGTTGTGATTGGGTGAATACCTCAAGCGTGTGATGGAAATGTTACAGCCCTTACCAAACAGTGATGCCATGTCCAGGTGCGACGAGACAAAACCAATAAAACCCATTACAAACGAGGCTTTTGCAGCCTCCAGAGGAGACATAATTACTGATTATAATGACTTATACTGTCAAAAAAACAAAAACAAACGGAAGACGGAGTTGGGGGGTGTTGGGGCATTGGGGCAAAAGTATAAATTATATTATTATTATTATTATTATTATTATTATTATTATTATTAAAAATTAATCTAATTAATTAGAGGCTTTGTAATTAATTAATCAAAATTAATCAAATTTTAATCGCATATAAATATTTGACCTGAGAACAGTGAGAAGTAATTTTTTCACATGGATTTATAGTATACCATTGAATAATGACTGAATACATAAGCTTAAGCAACAAAATATTGTTTATTTTTGTTCAACCAAGTCTAGCAAACCAGTGCAATTTTTGCCATGAAGTGTACCAATAGCATATTTAGAAACAATTTAGAAATATTACATTTCAGAAATTCAGGAAGCTTATAGGTGCTGGAACCTTCTGTAAGGTTTTTTTTTTTTTAAGTAAAACACAATACTGTCAATTACATTCAGAACATTGGAAACACTGACTATTAGAAAACATCTCTCTGAGGCCATAACATACTAATTCCAACTCTCAATAACCTTGGCCAAAACAATAAAGTGTTCAACATAAACTGTTGCACCAACAAAATAATACATAGTTCAACATAAAGTGTAAAGTCCATGCTAGCTACTATATGTTTTGCGTTGAGGTGATACTTGAGGCTCAATGTGCCGCTGCGGTGATATGCGAACGCTAGTTGGTGCTCCAGTATAATCGGTCCGCCGAAACTCATCCAGTGAGAAACGTTCCGCGGTGCAAAAATAAGTTATTAAAAACGCGGGAATTTTTTTTCTGTAATTAATTAATCTTAGTTAACGCGTTATTTTTTGTGTAATTAATTAATCTCAATTAACACGTTAAAGTCCCAGCCCTAATTAATTTATTATATTAATTGAAACAATTATTATCAAACAATTATTTAAACTGCGTGTATATCAAACAATGTGTTTTCTGCATAAAAATAAGGGTAGTATTTGGCTTTGGACTAAAACAAAAAGCAGAAGGGCTTATTGAAAAATGCTAATTCATTTCCTTTTCATTCTTTCACTTTTTCGCCAGGAATATAGCCATTTCCTCAGTAACCGCAGTAAACAAAGCAGCACATCACATGATTTTGTAACTTGCAGCACACATATTTAATCAGTTAAACCATAGCTTTTGAAGTGTAAACTACTGTTTATCTCAATTTGCATGTTTATATATATTTTTAGCGGAGCACAACCCGAGACTTCTCCTCCCATTTCTACTAGTGATCCTCTTCTTCCCGTTGTACTCATCACTGTTGTAGGTTGCCAAGTTGAGGAGAAAAATGGGTTGAAATTTGTATGTGATGAGTGTGTAAAAAGAGGAATTTGTTGATGTGATTATTCATATAATGAAGTTTGGGCCATACAAATTCCGGGAGTTTTACCGGAGGCGAATGAAGCAAACATATAAAATACGGCCAGTGTTTTTTTTTTATTTATTTTTTTTATTTTTTTTTTTTTTATAGAAAGATAAAAAATACAGGAGAAAAATTGTAAAATATTTAAACTGGATGATAGCGGGATAGAATGATAAAATACGGGAGAATCCCCGAAAAACAGGAGGGTTGAGAAGTCTGGTCAGAACACTAGCATTACAGGTTACTCTCCCAGGAAACAATCCTCTCCCAACTTAACCACTCATTTCTAGTTGTGTCCTCTTTTGGAAGGCCAAACAAAGAAGTTTGGCTTTCACTACGAGACACAGCATCTCCACGACAACAAAACTACAGCGAGAAGCAAAGTAACACTTTGCATGAACATTTTGGTGGTGTTAGGCAAATCTTCCCACACAGTGATGTAGACATGTTGGGCCGTGTATAAACGAGTCATTTTAGGAGGGCATGGACAAGTCTTAACTTTTATAAAGAATATCTCTTTGGGTTAGAGACTTAAGTCTTTGCAACTTTAGGAATCTTATCCATTCACAAATAGCTTGTAACACTCCAAAAAAAAAAAAGGAAAACTTGAAATTGCATCATATGACCCCTTTAATATTATTTTAGAAATATTAGCATTTGTATTTTCAGCCCAAATTATTGTATTACATGCGGTCTGTAATTCATATAATTCTATGCACTGTGTTTTGGTTGGACAGGGGCCTCGTTACTTGTGCTACAGAAAATAATTAATCCTCAAATCATGCAGCTTGTTATGAAAGCCCCTAAAGGGATATGGTAATGGGGGGAAATTGGATGGGAGGAAGAAATTATATTGCAATGCTTTTATGTGTTCTCCAAAAAAAAAAAAATGTACAAATTATTTAAGTAAAAAAAAAAAAAAAGTTTCAATGCTTTGTGATCACTTGCAAAACGTTTGCATTATTTTGCAAAAGTTTGCATTCACTCACATAATGCAAAACTCTTTGTGGGAATATTATTGTGTGGGTGGAAAAATGTAATGCCTTTGCATTCACACATAAAATGGGTTATGAAAATAATATGATGTTGCACTCAGTTGCAAAGGTTTTGCATTTACTTGCACAGCACAAAACTGGTGATAGAAATATTATGGGGTAGGAGGAAAAACTATTTATGAATGAATGCAAAGTATCCCAGGGGAACACAAGTTTTGCAAAGAAATAGAAAAGTTTGTGAGCAGACGCAAAACCACTGAAATATACCCCCCCCCCCCTTAAGTTATCTTAGGGCAGTGCTCTTCAACTCCAATCCTCGAGGACCAGTGTCCTGCAGACTTTAGTACCAATCCCAATTTTGCCAACCTGTCTGTAATTGCCAAACAATTCTGAAAAACCTTATCTTGTTTGAGTGTGTTTGGTTATGGTTAGGGTTAAACTAAGCAAGACACTGGCCATCCAAGACAGGAGCTGAAGGAGAGATGTGATGTTACTTTTCACAGTGATCTGACCTACAATTTTCAGCAGGTGCTGACAATATTTGCAGAAAAAGTCCATAGACACTGAAGATAGTGCCTGAGCCATATCTAGAGACCAGAATATTATAGAGACAAGCGAGGATTATTTTGACAACCACCTACAAACCAATCTGAACATCCTAGAGACCACCTTGAAATCATCTACACACAGAATAACTTAGCAGCTGCATTTCAACAAAATTGTGTTTATGATAAATGCAGGTATTCATACAGAAAAAACAAAAACAAAAAAAACACAGTTTTCCACACTGCATTTTATTCTTTCAAAAGTGGCATCTAATATGCCATTCTGAATATTCCCTATGACTACTCTCTAAATGATAAAAGTGTCTATGACACACTTGTTTACTCTTCATAAACTTAACATAAAGTAATGAAGTGATGAGGGGTTCTTGCAGTCTGAAGATGCCATCTCCAAAATGAGACAATTCAAGTCCCCAGATTATGAGTTTATTTCATTATTGAACATTGCCTCCCAAATTCCCCACTTCATGAAGGATGAATGAATTTAAAAATGACCAGTCTCCCAGAGGCCTGCAATAAGTGCTGTCATCTCGCTGAGATTTGCCTCAAGCTAGAAAAAAAAAATTAGTCCGTATCCGTCACTCCACATCAGTTTAGAATACTCGACACAGATCAGAATCTCAGTGATGGAAACCGCGTGGAAATTCATGTAAATTGTGTTTGTTTGTTTGTTTCAAAGAGTGTGTGTAGTCTGTCATTTTTGTTTTTTTATATAAATGCCAACATGTATACATAAAAGCATATTTTAATAACCGTTTCATCGCAATAACACTTTACAGAATGCAACAAATATGGCGTTATACAGCAGATGGCATTTATAATGCGGTGCAGTGACTGTCATTTTTGAGAGCATTTAAAAGATAAAAATAAGCCACTGAGTGCAAGATGAATCATCAAAATTTTTGATTAATTTTTCATGAAGGGAAACAGATGTGAATTTTAAATGAATGCCTGTCAATTTTGCATTGACGTACTGTATCTGTTGTCAAGAAATAGCATTAGCTATGCACATTCATATTAATTTGATTATGAACAAACTTTTTACAGTTTTAATAAATTATTATTCTGCGACATATTGACATTAGAAGAACAGTATTTGGTTACTTCCATGTCTGAACATAAATGTAACCAACATAAGAAATGTACCACAAAGACTGGCCATCAATATTAAATTAGTTATTGAAGAATTAAACCGTGATTAAAGGGAGCAATAATTATTGCAGACTCATTCAGGAAATCAAATGACCATGCAACATATTTTACTTGATAACCTAATTCCTACATTTACCACTATCTATCCTGGGATTCTGTAAATAAATGGATAAATCCAGGAACATTTTGTTTTTAAAGTGTATAAATATTAAATAAAGTCCTTTGTTATATTTTGCCTGATATACGTTTTTATATTTTAATAAACCGAAACTGTAGTTGTATATCACATTTGCTGTATTTGTAGTGTGTTTGGCAATATTACTGTAATGAATAGTGAGCCTCAGCAGCAGTGCAAAAGTTCAAGATCAAGTTCAAGTCTGCTTTATTATAATTTCTTCTACATGTACAGTATATACATACAAAGAATTGAAATTGTGTTATTCTCAACCCCTTGGTGCATACAGATAACACTAACAGTAGAACATTAAATAAAGATATAATATAAAGTACAAATATACAAATAGGTCATGTAAAAAGAAAGATAATTAAAGTAGCACAAGGAACATGGCAAATCCAGTGAAGTAAACAAACAGTGCAGATATAATGATTGTCGTGCAAAGAGCTTATCCAGTCTGATTAAAGTGTCAAAAGAACAGTTCTTTATTTAAACGGACAGAAGAAGTAGTTGAACGAGGTCAGTTAAATGCTGAATGAGGTAAAGAGCAGACCAATGCTGCACAAAGTGTCTGGTGCAGGTCCCAGTGTGCTAGTTGGAGCTGGGCGCTTCAGACTTCAGTGGTGTATGGGGAAAAAGAGGGGAGGGGAGCAAGGTCGGGAGGGAGCTCAGTTCAGCTTCCTGACAGCCTGATGGCTGAGGCTGTCCTTCAGTCTGCTGGTCTTGGCAAGCAGGCTCCGCAGTCTCCTCCCTGATGGCAGCCTGAATAAGCTGTGTGAAAGGTGTGGGATAACCAGCGATGCAGAGGGCTTTACTTGTGAGACGGTTTCCGTAAATGTCCTGGAGGGAGGGAAGGGAGACACCAACGATCTTCTCGGCTGCTCTCACTATGTGTGACAAGTGACTTGTTGCAGGCACCATACCACACAGTGATGCAGCTAGTCAGGAAAGCAATAGATCAGCGTGTGAGTCTGTATGCACTGTAGTTATCTTCAAAGTGCTCACCATAACATATTAAAATCAACAAACTGCATGACTGGAATGTTACTGATTTTAACTAAAAAATAAATTAATTTAATTAAATAAATTAACTCCTGCCTTCTGTATGTTTCCCTTTCCCCTGTCAAATGCCTGTTTCAGACATGATTAAGAAAATTACGGTGAAGTAGTGGGGACATCCCTACTGTAAATGGCATCTATGATTAAAGCTTTTGGCAACTTTTAAAAGCACAGATGTCATAAGCACTGTTTCTCCCTGTTCTTCTACCTTACTTTTTCTAATAAAATGCTGTATATCACTTAAGTACTTTTCATGTTGGATTATATTTTTTGATCATATATTTTGTGTGACTCCTTTGGAGGGAAAAACAAAAAGTCTGATCCAGTATGTAACGTCTCGGTTACGTACGTAACCCTCGTTCCCTGATGGAGGGAACGGAGACGTTATGTCGACCGACAAATGGGGTCTCACTTGGGAGGCCAATCATCTCTGATTTTAAGAGAAAACGCCAATGAAATTGGCAAGTGGATTAACACACCTGAGCCACTCCCCGTGCCAGCGGGTATAAATAGGGCGACAGGTGCATCCACTCATTAGGTTTTACGCTGAGGAGCCGAGAACGTGTCCCGGCAACAGCGAATGGTTCAAGGTTGTGGCATGGGGACATAACGTCTCCGTTCCCTCCATCAGGGAACGAGGGTTACGTACGTAACCGAGACGTTCCCTATCTGTCGGTCACTACGAGTTATGTCGACCGACAAATGGGGTCCTATGGAAAACGCCATAACCTGAACCTCGTCACAACCCTGAGGCGCTGCAATTGTTGACAAGCCTTGGCGTGCCACAAAAGCTACGCTTAAGGTCGTAACCTTCCCAAAGCCCCAGAGCAAATTCACTGACCTTGGTACCGAAGGGGCCAAAGGGTGAGTACATCGCTGCTGGAGAAGGCCATGCTGCTGTTCCGCCCACATAAAGTAAATGGAAGGGATTTCAACCTTCAGTGAAAGATAGCTTCAAATCTTCCCTATTTGTTCTTCCAGCTGGCAAGACAATGGGGAAGCGAGCCTTTAGGAAAGGCCGCTACGGAGACCACATCCTACCCGTAGGGAGGTGACATGTGGATATACCGATATGGACTGACCCAGGGGGCAGTACTACATATGGAAAGGGTCTCTGAGGCAGGTCCTACCTTGGAGCAGGGATGGAACGGCTGCCAGAAGAGACTGACAGAGCGATCTGTCAAGGGAAGACACGGGTTTGCCAAGAGGGAAACCTTACCGTGGAAGAATACACATATGGGATTACCCGTAGGGAACCCAGCCATATGGACACCTAGCCCAGTACAGGGGCTGACCGGCTCCGGGCATGCTAACGCCAGTACTGGGCCTGGCGACAGACTGCTCCGCCAAGTCTGACGCCGAGGGTGCTGGAGGATGCTCGACCAGGGTACGCCAACCGGGGAACTCTACTGGGAGAAGAAGGCGCTCACATCCCCGTGTTAGGGGGAATGGCGCAGCAAGCGAGACACCCAGCCAGCCCTTCCCGCCAATTACCTGTTACCCAACACACGGGAGGAAACTGGCTCTACACGGAGGTTGTAAAACCTCGCAAAGGTGTTAGGTGTCGCCCAGCCCGCAGCTCGACAAACGTCTGCCAGAGAGGCGCCGTGCGCCAACGCATAGGAGGAGGCCACACTCCGTGTGGAGTGGGCCCTCACCCCCAGGGGGCACGGCTCGCCTTGGGAATGGTAAGCCAAGGCGATGGCGTCCACTATCCAGTGGGCCAACCTCTGCTTAGAGACAGCCTTCCCCTTCTGCTGACCTCCAAAGCAGACCAGGAGCTGCTCAGAGCTTCTGAAGCTCTGGGTGCGGTCCACGTATATGCGAAGCGCTCTTACGGGACACAGCAACGACAAGGCTGGATCTGCCTCCTCCAGGGGCAGCGCTTGCAGGTTCACCACCTGGTCTCGGAAGGGAGTGGTGGGAACCTTGGGCACGTATCCAGGCCGGGGTCTCAGGACAACGTGAGAGTAGGCCGGCCCGAACACAAGGCACTCTTCACTTACCGAAAATGCTTGGAGGTCCCCGACCCTCTTGATGGAAGTGAGCGCGATCAGGAGCGCTGTCTTGAGAGACAGGAACTTCAGCTCAACCGAATCCAGCGGCTCAAAGGGACCCCTCTGAAGTCCCGCCAGGACAATAGAGAGGTCCCAGGAGGGAATCAGGGGTGTCCTAGGAGGATGTAACCTTCTGGCACCCCTCAGGAACCTAACGATCAGGTCATGCCTCCCCAGGGACCGGCCGTCCACTGCATCGTGATGTGCTGCAATGGCAGCCACATACACCTTCAGGGTGGAGGGTGACAGCCCACGCTCCAGCCTACCTTGCAGGAAAGAAAGCACGACTCTGACCGGGCATCTCCGGGGGTCTTCTCGGTGAGAAGAACACCAATTCGTGAACAGACTCCACTTCAGAGCATAGGCCTGCCTCGTAGAAGGGGCTCTAGCCTGAGTGATAGTGTCTACCACCGCTGGGGGCAGATCACTTAGGTCTGCCGCGTCCCGTCTAGAAGCCACACGTGGAGGTTCCAGAGATCTGGACGCGGGTGACAAATGGTGCCAAGCCCCTGAGAGAGAAGGTCTCTCCTCAGGGGGATGCGCCAGGGAGGGGCTGTCACGAGGAGCATGAGTTCCGAAAACCAGGTCCGGGTGGGCCAGTAAGGCGCAACCAACAGGACCTGTTCCTCGTCCTCCCTGACCTTGCACAGTGTCTGTGCGAGCAGGCTCACTGGGGGAAACGCATACTTGCGTAAAGCCCGAGGCCAGCTGTGTGCCAGTGCATCTGTGCCCAGGGGGGCCTGGGACAGGGAATAGTACAGCTGGCAGTGGGAGGACTCGTGGGAAGCAAACAGGTCTACCTGGACTTCCCCGAATCGACTCCAGATCAGCTGGACCGTCTGGGGATGGAGTCGCCATTCCCCGGGGAAAGTGAGCTGTCGTGAGAGCGCGTCGGCTGCACGATTGAGCTCCCCCGGGATGTGGACAGCGCGCAGCGACTTGAGCCACGTCTGACTCCAGAGGAGGAGATGACGGGCGAGTTGAGACATGCGACGTGATCGTAACCCGCCTTGTCGGTTGATGTACGAAACAGCCGCAGTGTTGTCCGTGCGAACCAACACGTGCTTGTCCAGCACTAGCGGACGAAACCGTCGCAAAGCTAGATGCACTGCCAGCAACTCCAGGCAGTTGATGTGCCAAAGCAGTCGAGGTCCTGTCCAGGACCCTGAGGCTGCCTGCCCGTTGCATGTCGCGCCCCAGCCCGAGTTGGAGGCATCTGTTGTGACAACAACGTGCCGGGACACTTGTTCTAAGGGCACGCCGGCCCGTAGAAAGGCAAGGTCCGACCAAGGACTGAATAGGCGGCGACACATCAGTGTGATGGTGACACGATGTGTACCGCGGCGCCATGCCCATCTCGGGACTCGGGAGTGTAACCAGTGCTGAAGTGGTCTCATATGAAGCAACCCGAGCGGCGTGACTGCGGCTGCGGATGCCATATGCCCCAGGAGCCTCTGAAAGTGTTTCAGCGGTACCACTGTCCTGCCTCTGAAGAAACTCAGGCAGTTCAGCACTGAGTGGGCACGCTCGCTGGTGAGGCGTGCCGTCATACTCACCGAGTCTAACTCCATACCGAGATAAGAGATTCTCTGCACAGGGGAGAGCTTGCTCTTCTCTCGGTTGACCTGAAGCCCCAACCGACTGAGGTGCCGAAGCACGAAGTCCCTGTGATCGCACAACTCTTCTCGGGACCGGGCCATAATGAGCCAGTCGTCGAGATAGTTGAGGATCCTGATGCCCACTTCCCAAAGTGGGGCAAGGGCGCCCTCCGCGACCTTCGTGAAGACACGGGGGGACAGGGAGAGCCCGAAGGGGAGGACCTTGTACTGCCATGCCTGACCCTCGAAAGCAAAGCGCAGGAACGGTCTGTGACGAGGGAGGATAGAGACATGAAAGTACGCGTCTTTCAGGTCGATCGCTGCAAACCAGTCCTGGGGCTGGACGCATTTGATAATGCGTTTCTGCGTCAACATCCTGAACGGGAGCTTGTGTAGGGCCCGATTCAAGACTCGCAGATCCAGGATAGGTCGAAGGCCACCGCTCTTCTTGGGCACGATGAAGTAAGGGCTGTAAAACCCCGTCCTCATCTCGGCTGGAGGGACCGGCTCGATTGCATCCTTCGCCAGGAGGACAGCAATCTCCTCGCGCAAGACAGGGGCGTCCTGGACTGCCACCAAAGTCTCGAGTACGCCATTGAACTTGGGGGGTCGCCGGGCGAATTGAATCGCATAGCCGAGTCGAACCGTCCGGATGAGCCAGCGTGACGGGTTGGGCAGCGCAAGCCACGCTCCCAGATACCGTACAAGTGGCACCAAAGGGACAGTCGACATACCCGCAGTGGTGCAGCGATGGGGAGTCGTGCCGGAAGGCCCAGAAGGCACTGCGTCCTGGGTCATCGCAACCACACTCCTCGTGTTCCCGGAGGAACTGGCCAGAGACGCGTGGAGAGGCGTTGCGTCTCCGAACCGCGACCTCTTGGCCGCTGGCGAAAGGGGGCGTCGTGGGTGAGAGTGAGGAAGCTGTGCGTCGCTCATTGTCAAGCCACGAGCCTTGCAACTCGGAGGAAGGAGAATTTGCTCTTTTATTGAAAAAAATAAAAAGGCCAGTGGCGGAACAAAACAAAACAGAAACTGAAGATTCTCCGCCCGGCCCTCCTCCGGGGGAAGGAGTGGCGCTGTCTTCGCCATCTCCTTAAGAGCAGTTCTCCGCATCTCCGAGTTGCCCGTGTCAGGGCCGCTTGGTCGACTTCTTGGAGGACTTCGCAGCCGGGAGTGACACGGGGGGCGCCGCTCTCCTGCGCGGGGCTCGACGCGCCGGCCTCGAAGAACTCTCAGCACGGGGCGGAGCTGGCGTAGAGGACGCAGGGGGGCGCCCACGGCGACGAGCAGGCTGAGGCGCTACCCGCGACGGAACGGTGGCAGCCGGAGAGACACGTCGGGGCAGGATGTGCTGGATGGCCTCAGTCTGCTTCTGTACCGCCGAGAACTGCTGGGCAAAGTCCTCGACAGTGTCGCCGAACAGGCCTGCCTGGGAGATGGGGGCGTCGAGAAAGCGCGCTTTGTCCATGTCCCTCATCTCAGCCAGGTTCAGCCAGAGATGCCGCTCCTGGACCACCAGCGTGGACATCGCCTTCCCGAGGGACCGCGCCGTGACCTTC
Source organism: Carassius auratus (assembly GCF_003368295.1). Taxonomy (NCBI): domain Eukaryota; kingdom Metazoa; phylum Chordata; class Actinopteri; order Cypriniformes; family Cyprinidae; genus Carassius; species Carassius auratus. Next base: position 8,686,835 of record NC_039291.1, on the reverse strand, counting down.
GTTGCCCGTAAGGCGAAGTCGGTCGCCGTGCGCAGCTCCTGCATCAACCCCGGGTCGGTACCACCCTCGTGCATGGTTTTGAGTGCCTTGGCTTGGTGTACCTGCAGGATAGCCATGGCATGCAGGGCAGAGGCAGCTTGGCCCGCAGCACTGTAAGCCTTGGCAGCGAGTGCGGCCGTCAGCTTACAGGCCTTGGACGGGAGGCGCGGACGATTCCTCCAAGTGGCGGCGTTTTGTGGGCACAAGTGCACCGCAACCGCCCTCTCCACCTGGGGAACCTCTACGTACCCCCTGGCTGCCCCGCCATCGAGGGTGGTGAGGATGGAAGAGGGAGAAGAGCGGCTTCTGGCCGTGAAAGGGGCCGTCCACGACTTCGTCACCTCTTCATGCACCTCCGGGAAGAAAGGCACCGGAGCAGAACGAGGTTGTGAGCCGCGTCCCGCGCCGAGAAACCAATCATCCAGCCGTGAGGGCTCGGGACTGGGCGGTGTAGTCACCTCCAGTCCGATACTCACGGCTGCCCGGGCAAGCATGGCCGACAACTCCAAGTCCGATTCGGCAGTAGCGACAACACCCGAGGGGGGCAGCCCTGCCGAACCTTCATCCTCAGAGGTCGATAACCCATCCCCCGATGCAGCAATCGACATCTGGTCCTCGGGCGGCGCACCGAAAGACACGCTGGGACCGCTGTGAGACGGCCCAGCAGAATCAATCGGCAGCTGTACGGGACAGTCGCTGCGTGAGGAGTGAGAGGTCCGTGGGGCGTGGCCCGGCGGAGAAGCTCTCACTGTGATCCTCAGATCTCCCAGAGCGCCAGCCGGCGGCCCTCTGCTCGAGCCAGAGAGACCGGGACGGGTGGCGACAGAGGGGTCTGCTGCACTCCCCTTGAGGAGTGAGAGACGCGATCGCAGCGCTGCCATGTTCATACGCCCACAGTAGACGCATGAATCATCCACGAGCGCAGCCTCAGCGTGTTGGACGCCCAGACACTGCAGACAACGCTCGTGACCGTCAACCGAAGACAGGAAACGACCGCATCCAGAAGGACACGGACGAAACGGCATCTTGAAAAAGACGCGAATCGTCCGTGATTTGCTCTTTTAGAACTGTCTCTTTTAGCCGAAGCGCCCAGGGGAATCGCCGACTCGCAGGGACACCGCTGTAATGCGCCGTCACACCGACCAGGAACAGTTAGAACAAAACAAAGATGATGGCTTTGTAGAGGTTTCTTCATCCACTACTCGGCTCCGAAGCAAAATCTAATGAGTGGATGCACCTGTCGCCCTATTTATACCCGCTGGCACGGGGAGTGGCTCAGGTGTGTTAATCCACTTGCCAATTTCATTGGCGTTTTCTCTTAAAATCAGAGATGATTGGCCTCCCAAGTGAGACCCCATTTGTCGGTCGACATAACTCGTAGTGACCGACAGATAGGGAACTCCAGTTCATACAAGATCAATATCGCAGATGAATTGCAATAAAAAAATAAAAATAAAAATGTAACAAAAAATGAGTGTGACATTACAGTCACCTGCTCTACAATTATATATCACAATATTGTTTTGTTGTTGTTGTTGAAAATTAGACAAAAAAAATGCAAACAAAGACAACGGACAGATACAATAAAACAGAGATAAAAGTTTTTCAGTTAGCTATATCTGATGGTAATATTCAGACTGTGTCTGTGCAATACTCGAAACCAGACTCAACCGGACTAAATACAAACTACATTTTATTTGTCTTGGTCCCATCAAGGACTTCACCTTTTATTACTTAATCTTTTTCCATATACACACACACATCAGTAATGTAATGCTTGCTTGAGCGCTTGTGGGTGTTTTCTGGGCTTTAATTGAATGTTTATAGAAATAAAACCCTGGAATACTGACAAGCTCTTTTTCCCCACTTTATTCTCTGGTTTACAAACTCCTCACTTCTCCCTTTCCGCCTTCTGCGCCGTCAGAATAAAAGTCCTCATAACAACAGGCACTTTAACATGGGGGCATTTCTAACACAAAAATAAAATGGTTTAATTTTAACTCGTTCAGTAATTACGAGAGTGACAGCCACATTCTACAACCAAATTCACTCTCGAAAAATTCAGGTAGTGACAACCTGACTTTTTCTATGCAGGTTGTACAGAACCGAACTGAACTAGTCGTTGAAGACTTATTTAAACATGTATCAGAGTTGTATTTTTGGCGCAAGATATCACAGGGTACATCTGAAGACGTCAAATGCAAAAGCCTCTAAGTGCCGTCTGAAATTTTCTTCTGAAATTAGCATTTTTATCAGGCTCCTATGGTTGGGTTCAGTAATTTAATTTTATCGTTAATGAATAGGTCCTTTTCGTTGCCATTAAAATGAAATAACTGAATATAAACATAGGAGCCTTAAAATAAGCTAGTTTTATAAGAAATTTTCAGATGGCACTTACAAGCTTTTGTATTTGAAGTCTTCATTTAAAATAGTTTAAAATAAAATATGATCAAGCCCATAATAAATCAAATTCAAAAAATCCAAATGAGTCCTGTTAGAAATAAACCACATACCAAAATATAGTGACCTGCACCTGCCTACTTCATTAACTCCATAAACTGGATCAGTTTATAAGCTGAGCCCAAACAACAAACCTGTATAAATAAGTGTCACTTATAATATGTGGATATGACAACCCTTCCAAGGGTACATACAAACATAACAAGTTTTTCATTGCTGTATTATTGCAAAAAAAAATGTGGATATACGGTCACAAAAAAAATAACACCTTCCTGGAGGGACTGAATAAGACTTCACCAAAAACATTGAATATGTTACAGTACCTTTTATCATTTTATGCAATAAACTTGTGGACAACTGTCTTCATGGAAACCATGATCAGTGGTAAAACATCCATTGCTAAAGTCTCACATATTATAAACCTAGCAAAAGCAATTGCAGTTTTAACAGAAAAAATAAATAAAAATAAATAAAATGCTGGCCCATAAATCTTGAGGATTTTCTAAAAAAAATGTATTTGATAATCAGATTTTCCCTGAAGTGTGAACAAAGCCTTTGATACCTGAAAAATATCACACACTGTTTACTTCTTTAGTATCTTTGTTCTGTTGTTGCTGTTAGAGTCTGATGACTTAATTATTTGAGAACATGAAACAATGTTTACTTTGAGAAATACTTGAAAGCTACATGCTATTGTTTTAATATTGAGTATTTATTTTGATTAAGCGTATATTTCTAATATTCACTCTTCAAATGGTATTGCATTGATATTAGGAATGTTTATGTGAAATTTTACTGGTTTTAGTATTGATTATTGTAATGTTGGTACTGTGACAACCTATTGAGGACTGCAATTGCATTCCGATGCCATTTAAACACAAATATCAGATATTGGTTATCGCAGATAATAAATAAATAAATAAATAAAAAGGTACTTTAATTGCTGGTTTCCATTATGCAAAAAAAATAATAATAATAATAAATAAAAAAAAGAATGCTCAACTTTTTCTAATTCCACAGTAGCAGCAAATGAGTCTGTGTATAGATTTGCAGTGCTTAATAACTTGACATTCAGCGAGCGACTGGACTATTTAGATAAGTGATGTGCGTGTTTTGAACACCCGCAAGCTTTCCGTGCCAAATTGGCCCATTCCTCATAATAAAAGTACGCCTGATAGCGCTTGACTGTGATATTTTATTGTGTGTGTTATTAATAGGACTGCATCAGAGTATCAGAAACAACCAGAATGAAAATAGATATGAAATATTTCATATCTCATTCGCGTGACCAAACAGAATGGATTCAGATGTGCTGGGTGTACATATATATGAATGATAACTACAGCGCATGATTGGAATTGCTTAAGTATCCACTTACTGAACGTCAATGGATGTGTGTGTGCGTGCGTGCATGTGTGTGTTTGTGTGTGTGTGTGAAAAACAACACACTCATAATACAGCATAATAATGTATAGCTCTCTTTGGCTTGATATCAGATAAAGCCCTTATTTGCATATAAATGAATTACTGTCCTCTGCCGTTCAACAATCAGAGTATTTCATAAAAACAAAAAAAACCACTAAACATAGGAACATGTTCCTGCATATTTTCATACTGTCAAAAGAAGTGGAAGGTTTATAAATAATAAATACATGATTAAGATTCAATACAGGCCACAGTTTATGTGGAAGGAGCTAAATGGCTCATGCTGAGGAGTTTACAGGGTAATAAATAATGATGCAGGATTTTCACTGATCACTGCACCCACCTCACAATGATGTAGATTTAATATAGATCTTTAAAGGTGACATTAATATATATATATATATATATATATATATATATATATATATATATATATATATATATACTTTTCAAAGTCCTACTTTATACTGTTCTGCACAAAAAATTCTTACAAGAAACAGCCCTAATTTAGTTATTTTCATGAAAGTAAATAACAAAGGTGCATCAAGGAAGAAACACAGCTGTGTGAGTTTGATATCTGACATTTATCAACCATTGAAACACACAGTGAAATCACAATCAAATGACTCAGAATGCAGTGGCTGGTCTGGTCTTCAGTGAGCCCAAAAGAGCCCATGTTACACCTTTCTTTACCTCGGATACCGGTTGCGGCTCACATCAAGTTCAAGACATTGATGCTTGCATATAGAACAGCCACAGGCTCAGCACCTGCCTACTTCTACTCACTACAAATGTGCATCCCCTCCAGAAGTCTGAGATCCGCTAGTGAGTGACATCTCTTGATACCATAACAGTGAGGCTTAAAATCACTTTCCAGAACATTATCGTTCACCATTCCTGGTTGGTGGAATGATCTTCCCACCCCATCTGGAATGCGGAATCCTTGACAACCTTCAAGCTAAAGCTGAAAACTCATCTCTTTCAAAGCTAGTTGACTTCATCATAAAAAAAATATTTATCTTTATTTATTCCTTCTCTTTCTAGCTTGTACTTAGTTGAACAATATCTAAAAATTGTTATTACATGCACTTCCTGTGTATTTTCCTTTAAGAAGAATCACTTTATGCATCCCCCAATTGTAAGTCACTTTGGATAAAAGCGTCTGCAAAATGACTAAATGTAAATGTAAATTAAGTTAATAATTAAAATATTAATTAAGTAGATCGTTAGGTTAGGGTTAGTAGAATAAGCTGACGCACTTGCAAAATTACTTATAGTCATCATAAATGTCTGCTGGGGCAACATCATCAGTATTGGCAGAAATTAAGTACATAGTCTACTAATATTGTAATGACTAGTAGTTGGGAAGTTACTTTTGGTAAACAGAATGGCTAAAAACGACCATCGAAATTAAAATCAAAAGTGTCACCAAAAAGAGCAGCTTAGAAAGTTAGCATTCTGCTAAATATCTCCTTATTAATTTCATGGCAGAATTTATTTTTTATTTTATTTTTCATTTCTAGGTGAACTATTGAAACTTATTTTACAGTATGCCTCTTGCTATTTGAAGCACTGACTGGTTTGAAGGTTAACTGTATGTGCTGTGTTCTTATGAAGACTTATGTAACAGTTTCATGCAGACACTACTGTCACCAGCAGAGGTTTTATGTATCAACACCTGAAAGTGCTTGCCTCAGGGAAACAATGAACAAATGTACAAATGAGAAAAAGACAGGCCACTGAATGACATAATAATAATGAATTATAAATGGTTAGCTGGTTAAAATGAGAATTTATGGAATGACATCCAATACCCCAAAACATGCCAAAGAATAATGTGCTGATCTATGTGATCAGAAATTAATTTTTCACCCATATAACTATAAAACCAGACAAAAATAAAACAAAATAAAATAAAAAACCTGATAGATTACATTGAAGGAGAGACCCAAGACATAGAGAACACAACAATATCTACAGATTGAAAGTGGGCTCTGTTGAGTTGGACTGGTGTAAGTAACCATCCAACAACCACAATGAGCAATATGGCAAATACCATGCTAAACGCCACACGCAAAACACATAAGCAAATGCATCACGTTAACCTGGAATCCACCCACTACATCCTAGTATCGCGGCAGCAAGTTTGGTACAGGCAACGTAAATTAATCGGGATTTATTTCGAGACCCAGATTTTAAAATGGACATGAACTGTACTAAAAATATTTATAAGGGAAAGTAGACAAGACATTCTGTACTGTATTGTACTGAATTATGATTATTAAATGGAATGGTATTAATTTAGAATTTTTATTGATTTTGTGATTTTTGTTTAACACATTTTAAGTAGTGATCGACCGATATTGATTTTTTATAACCGATACCGATACCGATTATTTGTATGTTTATGTACCCGATAACCGATATGCAGAACCGATATTTATTTACTGTTATACTTCTGTTTCTGACAATTATTACAACACAAATGATCTGAAAAAAAAACATTTTATTTATAACAATCACTCCCTCCTTGCATACAAAAAAAAAAAAAACATTATATTTATACACAAATAAATAGAGGGGTCTGAGTCCAAAAAATGTAAGTGCACTGTTACTAAGTGTCTTTGTTTTAAAATAAAAGCTTTGATGAGGTAAAAAAATAAAAACAGGTAAAAAAATAAAGCACAAAAATGATTCTAACATATTGGTGGGGGCGGGAGGGCTATTTAGGAGTGCATAGCTATTTAGTAGTGTAACTTAATACTCCCAGTTAAGCAGAACTAGGTTTTAGTGTAGAAAACAGAGTCTTTCAGCATTCTGCCCTGTAAGCCTGCTTCCTTCAAAAATTTTATGCAGTGTCATTGCTTGAGGCTTCCTGATCATCAACCCAGTCAGGTGCTGAGCAATATGAACGAACTTTTTTTCCCGAGACTATATAAAGTTAAACAGCACTTGTCAGTTGGCATTTTATGATCTAGATTCAATCTAACGTTAGATCATGAAATGCCAACTGACAAAGTGCTGTTTGACTATAACTTAATCAACCGCGATCGCGCATGGAGATAATAAATAATTAATTTCCACAAAGCGGTATATGTAGCCTATATGTGTATTAGCGAAATAATTGTTATGTAGTAAATGATAATATAATCTAGGGTGTTTAAACAAGATAATCTTGTCAAAAGTTTCATTCAGTGGCATTGCTTGAGGCTTCCTGATCATCAACCCAGTCAGGTGCTGAGCAATATGAACGAACTTTTTTTCCCGAGACTATAAAGTTAAACAGCACTTGTCAGTTTGCATTTTATGATCTAAATTTAATCTAACGTTAAATCATGAAATGCCAACTGACAAAGTGCTGTTTGACTATAACTTAATCAACCGCGATCGCGCATGGAGATAATATATAATTAATTTCCACAAAGCGGTAGGCTATATTTATATGTGTATTAGCGAAATAATTGTTATGTAGTAAATGATAATATAATCTAGGGTGTTTAAACAAGATAATCTTGTCAAAAGTTTCATTCAGTGGCCGTGCTTAAGCCTCCAGATCATCCGTCAGTTGCTAAGCAATATGAACAAACTTTCTCTTCTAGACTAATGGTGAGCAAATACAACAGATAGAGAATTAAATTCAACGCTTTTATTTTCAACATGCACTCATTCATGTCTGTTTTATTTAATTCATGTAAAGATACGTCTTTATTGGGGCAGGACATGATGAATTACACTACGTGACTCAATGAGTTCGTCTCAATTGTTTAGAAACAAGCTGCATAAATTAACTATATCAGGAATTTATGTCTCAGATCTCATTTGTGCATGTCTGTTATGTTAAATAAAGTTGATTAATTAAAGCAAACCAAGTAGAACATATATTTACCTGTGCACTGAGTTGTTGTTGACTGATCTCTTCAGACGCCCGGGCTGCAATGGCGGAAATCTCAAAACGGCCACAAGATGGCGCCGTAAATCGGCGAATCCGATATTACAAAACCGATACCCGATTATGGAAAAATGCTTAAATATCGGGAAAAATATCGGTAAACAGATACATCGGTCGATCACTAATTTTAAGTACACAAAACTTGCTTCATTTTGAGAATGACTTCACCCAAAACAAGTTGTTTGGTATGTCGGTAGCTCATGAGAAGAAAACATTTTTAGACTGCAAGCTGTGTCAAATACAGGGTAATGTCCTGTGTTGTAGTGCTGTAGATTTAGCTGTGACTAAAAGCCATAAACTACAGTATATACAGATGATTTGTTGTGTACAAAGCCTGTTGCTCTCTTTTGTGAACATCAACAGACTTGTTTTTATAGTTGAAGTGTTTGGCTTCTAAATGCCTCCTGAATTTTGATGATTTCCTTCCCTTAAATATTGCATTCAACACACAAAACACATTGTGACTAGCACATGTTTATGCTCACTGCAAGCCAGGGACCCATTCTTCGTACGTCAGTTATTACATCCGAGATCAAATGACACATCCAAGATGATATCATCGTGCTAATCATGATCCGGCTAATTGGGTTCTTTGAACACACCTGTTGTGTATGATTAGTATCGCTGGATTTAGTTATCTGAGATAATTGCGCATTCATGTGTTGTCTTAAAAGGGGATATGTATCGATACTCGAAACCATGATCAGCAGTGCAGCGATTGGCTGGTGGAGAGACGGCAATGTAATGACGTCATATACTTTAAAACGACACCTGACGAAAAACTTGACAAATTTCTGGATTTTATAAGGAAACAGCCAAGCAAACAAAACTACATAAATGTTATAATAGATACATGAAACAGATAATAGATACATGTTTTTATTTTATTTGAATTTTTTTCATAATTTAGATTCGCAATTTATAATAGTTGTGCAGTCTTTACATTTTTATTTCAATGTAGAAATGATCTATTCATTTCATTTTATATTTGGACAGATTTGTTACGTGACAGCATTAATGAAAGTTTCTTAAGAGTCAATATCATGTTATCTGCATCTCCTGCACTCCATCAAGACACTCTTATAATAGCAGTCATCACTCAAAATAATGCACGACTCTATTATCTGTATAGCATGTGTGTAAGACTCTAATACAATTATGAAGTAATAATTTTATGACAAATAAATATTTCAGTGAGTAAAACTGGCTGTGTCTATAGTAGGCTGTTATGACTACACAGCATTTTTAGATTATTTTTAAATACTTTTTTTAATGATTA
>NC_039291.1:8527683-8672683 GCF_003368295.1 Carassius auratus | reverse complement strand
ATTTCGCTCCATCTAACGTCACACATAGCCATACTTGAAAAAAACTTTCCGAAACTTGTGACAAACCGGAAGGAGTATTTTGGGAACAAAAATACTCCTTCAAACGTACAACTTAATTTTTGAAACTTTGTCCATGTTTAGCATGGGAATCCAACTCTTTAACAGTGTAAAAAACTCTGTATGCATGAAATAGCATTTCATCCCCCCTTTAAACCAGTCTCCAAATTCTCCTCTGACCTCCTCACAGGATGCTACTGCAGCTGACTGAATGCTCTTCACTATTATGTTGTCACTGACTAACTCCGACAACCTCTAAGTCATTAAATCCATTTACTTATTTGTGTTATGGACAGGTAAAGCACATCCATCCAACACTTCCAAAGTTTTTTTTTTTTTTAGTTTTTTTTTTTTAGTTTTTTTTTATATATAACATAATACATAGAGTACAGGAGCTTTTACTGCGTCTTGGCTCACTCATTTATACTCAGATTTAAAGTGCACCTATTATGCCATTTCAAATATTGCCTTTCATGCAGTTTGTTATACAGATGTCTGTGAATGCAGACTAACTGAAACTTTGTGAAGCTGACAGTGCACAGTAAAAAAGTATTTGTTTTGAGATGCTGCCACATAATTGGTTGAGATATTTTCTTTAACAAGCAGGTGTAGCTAACAAACCATTAACTTCCAAAAGAAGAGCCAATGGTGCTTTTTCTCAATGTGTGATACAGGCTATAGGCACTACATGAGACCACTTCTTTCAGCCCTAATTAAATATCTCGTCAGTCAGAAGTACAGAGGAAAGAGCAATCAGGTCATTGAAAAGGAGATCAGGCCATTACAATATACAGTGCCTTTGAAAACTCAATGTTACGTGTGCACATTTGTATTCATTTAGACCTCTGGAAAACTAGCAAAATGTCAATGAGAATTTTAACAGCTAAGCCTTATCAGAAACATTACACACACACACGCACACAATTCCTAACTGGACACACCAAAAACGTAATAAACCATACATGGTGCTATTTAAAAAAAAAAAAAAAATGCTACCATGGAATTGGACTCAACAAAACTGAACATAGAGTTCTATGGTTTGCAAAACTATTTATTTTTAGTTTGTCAAGGATGGTAGTCAACTAGTGGGTGAGTCAACGTTTCCTGCACTGGATTGATTGAGAGAGCAGAGAATGTCCACGCAGGTGAGATGATGTGAATGCATCATGAATGATGCAAAAACAGTCATGACTCATCTCTTATATTTTATATATTTGAACTCAGACCATGGAAGATTTCTACAGCGCATGTAGCACAGTCCACTTGCAGGATGCTTTAAGACCAAAAAGGTGCCAAGATTAACCTTATTCTCACATCTGAGAACTTCCAAATATATTTGTCCAATACAAGTTACAAAGCAAAACAAATTTTATGCAGCTTCACACCATATATATAGAACAAGAGCAAGCATGTGATCCACTTAGTTGCAGGTTTAGTCGTCTAGTTGTGTGCAACCTCTACATTGTTGGGAAATGTTTAGTTGTTCTGCCATTAGAATGATTAAGACTTGTTTCACTAAAAAAAAAAAAAGCATGCCATTAATACATTATGCTTTATTCTGTATTGGTTGCTGATTACTAAACACTCGAAAGAGACGGCATGACAGATTGCAGAAAATGCAATCATTTTATTGCCATCTCTGCACTTTTATACACTTGTTCAATCATAACTTCAGAGGCCAGAGCTGAAAAAGCAAGATGAGGCAGAAATGCTTTAAGGACACATGAGCTCATTAAGAGGGAGGAAGCGAAACAGTGCTGAGAAATGTAATTTAATGGCGGCAAATATCAGAGAAATGGCATCATTGTAATCCCATTAATTTACACCAGTGGTTTTCTACCTGGGGGTTGAAACTCAGTAGATGTCTCAGCACACTTCCAAGCCGCAGAACTGAATGCAAAATAAAAAAATAAAAAAAGCTTTAAAACAAGCAAACACAGCTAAAATCTAAATGTTCAGTTAATTCTTCTTATTCTACTTTATTCCCTACACAACGGCAATTTATATTGCAATTTATCAATTTATATGTTAACTGCTAAAACTTATTAATTAGATTAACACGTTATATTGAAAGCTCTAATACAAACAGACACACACATACAGTATATTATCATTACCATTATTTTATTTTTAATATTATGTAATTCATTTCATAATATTGCCACTCCAAGTTTCAGTAAATCTTAGACAATGGGGTGCCTTGGGGAAAAAGGTTGAGCAAACTGATTTACACCACAACCTGCCAAATCATTCAGGTTTATGAAGCTTTGTAAATTTTAATCGCTAATAAGCACAGGAGACACCATCAGCAATGGTTGTGCAAAATCTAAAATCATCTCAATTGCAATCCATGGCTAGAATTTGATACTTAGACACTCCACAATACAGTCTCCTAACAACCCTGATTCATTTGGATTTATGGGAGGGGCTTGGGGAAGCACATTAGCTCTGCATTAGAAATAACCATTAGCAAGGGATCATCCTCACATCCAATTTTCCATCAAAAAATAGTGCCACTATATGCAATAGCCTATGCAGAACCAATGAGCTGCATCAAACTCTATTAGCCATAATGGTAATGTGTCATTTTGGTTTGGGACTAAAATATGACTGGATTTCCTGCTACAGAGCACAGAATAACTGAAAGCTGAACAGAAGTTTAAAAAAAAAAAAATGTCCATGTGAGATCAACGGTATGCTATAAAAGCATCTGTCAGCAAACACTGGCAACAAAGGCAAGAGCTAGACGAAGATCACTAGCACATTTGGAAATGCAGACAGCAGTCAAAGACCAAGAGTAAAGAGGCAGCGAGGTGAGTGATCTCGCTTGGGGAACAGCACGATGGGCCGGGTGATGTGGCAGCATTTGAGCAGGTTAGAGCTGATCTTTAAAAGTGGGGAGAGCAGAAGGTCACATAGCTCTGGCAGCTTGGCCTCAGTAGTCTGATGTTTGATTAAATGGCTGGTTGACCTTTCAGAAGACTCTGGGGTTGGATATGTCTTTACCCACAGGCTACAGTCAAGGTCTTTTAACAGTGAACGTATCTATCAATCAGAAGGAGTTCATTGCACCTCACGTGCTAAATTCAATGTCCCATCGTGATCTATGAAATACTGGGATGAGAAGGGTTGTGATCTGTGATCTGAAAATGCAACAGTGTCTTTGATGTTCAGATACCTTTGTTAAGCCCAGAGACAAAAATAGTAATATTTGATTTGATTTGATTATGATTTCTTTCTTGGTGGTGAAATGGCTAATCCCTGACTTAGACAGTCCTTTTCTGTCTGTCTCGGATCTTGGTTGGAAGAAGCTGCAATGTGCACAAAACTGAATGCTGATAATAAAAGGTCTGGCAACATGAGACTTTACCTGACAATGGATCAATACTTATCAAAGGCAAATCTGCAGCAGACATCATCCTATTCATTGTCCACGTCAGTTTGTTAGGACTACTAGACAACATTAAACTCACTAGGGCAACTACACAAACCACATAAAGATTTTAAAAGGTCTTGTTACCCATGCAAACCTAAGCTATTTGAGTATGTATATGTACTGTAGGAAAGTGTCAGACTGCTTCTAGAATTTTCAATTGCTTGACTGAATCTCACCCTCACTTTTCACATTTTTTGTTAGGTTTAAAACGTTTGAAACATACTAGCAACTGAATGATTTGGTGCAGCTCCTAGGTGTTTAGCTCAACCAACAAAACAAAACATGTCAATCAAACTCTGCAGTGTCTTGAATAAAAGTAAGCACATAGGTAACATATGACCCCAAATAAACCCTCCAAACAATGAATTCCATTTCGGCTCAATTACTGTACACCAGAAACATGAATCTCCTCGCAAACAACAAAGCCACAACATAGGAACATGTGGTGCCTTTTTAAATCCACTCCTACTTGTCAAGTGCCAGCTTTCTGCGCTCTCCAACATTTTCATTTCCCATTAAACTTTGAGTGCCAAAAGTTCTTCTGAGAGATTGTCACTTCAGAGCGTCTCAGACAAGACGAGTTGGAACGGAGACGACACCCATCTCCTCTCCCAAATCTGCTTCCTGTTTGTGGGAAGCTAATTAATAGGTGTGTGCCAAAGACTCTTCGACTGCCAGGGAGCATCTGTCCAAATGGTTGGATTTGGAAAGGCAGAGCGAGACGCCACAGTCTGCCATTAAGCAAGCATCAGTGGCTCCACGTAAACCCAGCATTTTAGTAGAGCATGGCCGCTTGCAGACGCCACGTTACTGCCCAAGATGGCACATGTTTCACCGTACACACTTCCTGTGCTCAGATCCGCCGCCAAAGCAGACTTCAGACAGAGATGCATTCGACATCAATCAGTCAAAACATGAATAAACAGTCACTGTCACCCCTGTATGGCTTTTACAGAGGTTTCTTTCAAATAAATTCCAAAATAAGGTCAATACCTGAGATCACTTGGGCAGCAGTTAAGATATTGCATGTCTGATGGGTCCGACAAACAGAACAGAAGACATTTGGAAGTCACGACTCTCACCTTCACCCTCCTCTCCTAATTATGTGCATATGATTGGCAAGGCATTAGAAATCTCCAGCACTCTGGAGGGGGCTGTGTGCTAATTGAAATGTAGCACACATTCAAGCTTCAATGAGATGGATGAATATGAAACAACTGAATACTACGGCAGGGAGGACCTGTCTCACCTCTCGCCACTGATCCATAATGCACCCTCTGCGATCATTTAGTCCCGTCTCCCCATTGACCATACTCAGTGTCAGTGAGATACATTAAAAAAAGCTTTCCTAATATTGACAGTTCTGTCTCTATTTACTCACCCTCATGACATTCCAAACTTGTTTTTTTTTTTTCTCTCTCTCTCTCTCTTAACACTCAATGGGAAGTTTTGAAGAATCTACTTATGGCTCTATTCCATATAGTTTAACAGTAGAAAATGACATTATTATCACTAAATAAGACAAAAACATGCCTACATAAACCTCAGAAGTGGTCTACGTATGCAACCCAGTCTCATGAGAAAACAACAGTTTTATTAATTTTTGAATTGGTGGTGAATTTGTTTGATTTGAGTCATATGGAAATTAATGGTTTTTAGGAGAAAAAAAAAGTAAAAAGAAAACTAAGACCCAAGGTCAACAGTCAGATATTTATGAACTGTAATGACGAGCATGTAAATAATATCTGAATTCAAATTTAAATTTTTTTTTTTTACTAAAACCATCCTGTGATCATAATGAAGAAAACTTCTCATTATGTGAATGACATGAGGGTGAATAAATAATGACAAAATGTTCGCTTTGGCGTGAACTAACCCTTTAAATGGCATTTTTTGTCATTGACATGCCATTTTTACATTTAAAGCCTAGCAATTAGAATACAAAGCATTTTTCTCCAATGTCTATTTGCATCCAGCCTGGGAAAGTGACAGAAAAGAAACTGAGCCTGTATTCCATTTAAAGCTCAATGCCACAATATGTCAGTGATATTTTTGGAGCATTTTAAGCCCAGTCCTCAAAGACCATTTTTGGTTGCCAGTCATTTTATTTATCGTCCGAGTCTTAAGTTCAGTCCCCAACCATGCTCCGAACATGGATAAATGACACCCAAGGGAAACCTTATGGGACTGGTCTTCAAAGCCAGGACATCAATCTTGTATATGTGACCCCCAACTAGAGCCGAATTTTCATTCCCATTATCTTTTAAGCCTCTTGAGTGAATTCCTTAAGCAACAACAGACACTAAATGGCAGCGTGGCTGAAATGCAAGGCGCTGCCATGCATTTATAAGTTAATTTAGATGTAGTGAGTGTTCCCATGATAAAGCGCTCTCATAATGGCCAGGGAATATTCTGTTCAGGGTCTAACAGGTGTTATTTAATTTGCTGTCTGACCGGCATTCAAGATCTCATTAAAAGTTTATCCTGAAAGTGTGAGGCCTTATAGAGACAAATAATATATGCAAACAAAACAGTCATGTTGTATGGTCTGTATTACTGGAATACAGTCATTTTCGGGCTTACAAGGCAGCACTGCATTGAAATGTATCTGTATTTATTTATTTATACACAGTTATCCTGGATTAATTCAGTTTAAATGGCTTAACATACATCACAGAATCCATTTGTGTAGTTTGTTTAAGAATTAAAGTTTGATCTCCATAGTTGCATTGTTGAAATGTTCTTCATTCATAATTTGACAGCAGTTTGCATTTGTGATTGGTCTTCTCCATTTCATCCATTTGCATAATGAACGGTGATTAAGGTCAACGACACTAAAAAGTGTAAAAGATGAAGAAAATATTATTAAATATTCTAGAATATTTTACTTTAGTTTAAAACACAGGCAAAACTGCATATTCTTAGATATGTTAGGCTCATATGGTTTTGGAACGCATTTTTTTTTTACCATGTTCAAGAAAATATAGAATGTAAATGTAATGTCCCAAAAAGGAAAAATAAAAAAATGTAATACATTTCCTTATAGATACCAGTGCACATTTAAGTAATTTCAGTGCATGCATCCTAATAATTGTTTAAAAAATAAACATATTTTTGAGACACACACACACACACACACAGCATTATACAACCTGAACTAATCTTGCCTTGTCATGAAAAAAAAATATATATATACGTTATTTTAAAATAATGTACACTAGCGAATTACAATATGGCCAAGAACGTGTACTGAGGAAGTAAATAGGGCCAATTTTGAGTTCCTGTTACAGCTCTCTGAAAATCTGTCAAAAAAATCGAAAATGGTTTTCCTCAGTATGACTATCCACACTGCCTAGCTCTGGCCAAGACACAAATGAAGAGTTCCATTAAAAAGAGTTATACATCAAAGAGAATCTTTCCTAGAACTTCCCTCGCTCATAGAGACAAAATGGTTTGTATGAATAATGGTGTGAATCAGCTGGCTGAAGAGAAAGAGAGAGAGGGAGATAAAGAGGGAGAGTTAGGGAAGAGGGATGGCACAGCAGCTTGCTTTTAACTTTACACTTCTTCTACTAAGATGCCTTTGAGGAGACCAAAAGATAGAGAGAGAGAGCGAGAGTGAGATGACAGGCTGACATGTTGATTCAGGAAAAAATGTCATCACATTAGTGAGCATCACAATACACTTTTCAGAAATTGTGCAATTGTGCAAACCATCAGCAATGTGAAAGCATGTTTCAAGAAGTTATTTGCAGATGGTTTTACTCAGCAGTAGCTGCAAAAAAATGAAAACAGGCAAATGGATCTGCAACTTTCTGAAGGACGTTGTTTCATAAAAAAAAAAAAAAAAAAAAAATGAAATCTGAAATAGGTTAATACCATGGATCAAATAGAAAAATAGCAATATCTGTAATCAAGGTTGTTGGCATTATTATTTGAATGCTAGCTGAAGGTCAATGAGGAAAATACCAGTGAAAGCTGCTAGTGAATGTGTCTAACTGAGGGACACAGAGAAGGCTCGGTGTGACAATAGCATGTTATTGTCAATTTGCTATGTGTTGGAATGTTCATCTTTTCTTATTTCACAGTTGCATGCAATACGTTACTGTGAAAGGACAGCTGCACAATTCTGTGGACACATAATTACTGCTATCTGCTAAACTGAATTTTTCTACACTAGGACCCTATAAAATCATTCTTTCTGAAGCACCCATAGTTATGCTTGCGGGTACCTGATGCACCCTCGTCAATATTTTTTTCTTTAATTATAACCGTTTTTACATATTTTAAATAGTTGTGTCTAACTAATATAAAAAGCCACAGAGAGCTGCAGAGAAATAAATAAATAATTAGTTTACCCCAAAATGAAAATTTGCTGCAAATATAATCACATTCAGGCCAATCCGAGAAGTCCGAGCATTACATCACTTGCTCAACAATGGATACAATGAAGTAAATGGATGCCTCAGAATGAGAGTCCAAACAGCTGATAAAAACATTATAATAATCTATAAGTAATCATAATGACCCAGTCAAGTAATGTCTTATGAGGCAAAAAGCAGCATGTTTGTTAGAAACAAATCCATCATTAAAACTTCTTGCTAAAATATGAGTCCTCTATGCTTTCTCCAGTAAAAAAATATTCACATGTGAAAACAGTTCAAAACATCTGTCATGGTCTAGACCTGGGGAAGGCAACTTCGGTCCTGGAGGGCCACTATCCTGCAGAGTTTAGCTCCAACCCTAATTAAACACACCTGAACAAGGCAATCAGTGTTTTTGGGATTACTAGATAGATACAGGCAGGTGAGTTTTTATGAGGGCTGAAGCTAAACTCTGCAGGATAGTGGCCCTCCAGGACCGGAGTTGCCTATCCCTGGTCTAGAAAAATACAGTATGTCAGTGGATTTTGATGTGAGAAGAAAATAGATGATGGACTTTTTCACTGGAGAAAGTGTTATTATGGATTATGGTATTTTAGCCAATGCTTTAATGATGTTAAAACGCCTAAATGGTGAATTTGTTTATTACAAATACCCAACTAATTGATAGACTCACTGGGCTCATGTGTATTACTCGTGGATTACTGTGATGTTTTTATCAGCTGTTTGGACTCTCCCTTCACTGCGGAGGATCCACTGGTGATCAAGTGATGTAATGCTACATTTCTACAGATCTTTTCTTACGAAGAAACAAACACATGTAGGGTGAGTATATTTTTTTGGAAATCTTAATTTTGGGATGAACTATTCCATCTAGTCCCGTAATAGTTAATTTCTAGGAGAAACACAATAATGTTACACTTAAAAATACCATTAGCTAACAACACCAATGATTCAGTTTCATGTTCTCAGCACTTCCTGTCAATATCCACATCTCATTGGCACATTCAGCACTTCCTGTCACTCACTATTTGTCCCTCGTGACTGAGATACAGCCTGATCGGATGGCTCCTGCAGCGGGCATTGGAGATTACACACCATAAGCACCTCCGGCTTAATCATTTAGTGGGCATGGGCCAGACTATGAAACACAATTACACTCAGTGGTATGACTGTGTGGTAGAGGGCAGCTTATGACAGTAGATTGCTAATGAGCATAGTACAGGGAAATCATTATTAATGCTGCTCACAAAGGCAATTTCTTCATCATGCAGCTGGACACCGCCCCCTCCACTTTCGATATGTTAAACACAACACCAACATGTACTTGGTAGGGTTTGGCCATTGTACATAGATACCTCAGACTAGACAGCACAAGGGTTTTGATGTGTTGACTAACACTATAGCACATGTAACGTAACTGACTGTAGGCTATATATATATATATATATATATATATATATATATATATATATATATATATATATATATATATATATATATATATATATATATTACATTTAAAGCTAAAGATAATGAATATTACATGTACAAAATTGCTTCTTTATATAGTTAAAATTGTGTTATTTCAAATATATTTAAATATATTACATACAAGTTTCAAAAGAAACAGCATTTAAGTATATTTTATTTTGCCATAAATGCTTGTCAGAACATTTGCCGGTGCACATCAACCATATTTCAAAGACAACAGATGTAATTATGAAATTACAAATAAACATCCCCTAAAGTCCTTCTTAGGTGGGTCAAAAAGCACTCTAATTCTAAGCACCAACTTATTGCATTTAAAATAAATTTAAATAGCATGAAATTAAGTATCCAAAATCACTGCATTCAATTCACACAATTTTCTGTAGTATTATTTCTGTAATTACACTTTTTTATGTATGCTAAAGTGTACTTTCTCACAAAGGCGAGCCTTAACTAATTATTTTCTCCATCCTGATTTGCGTTTCTGCATTACTCCGTTGCATAATTGTAAATAAACATAATAGTGTAGCTAAATACCTATCGCTTGACAAATTTCAATCATTGCACTAATGAGCTTTTCCTTGACAACGTTTTTATTTCCCAGTGTACTCTTTGTCTTCTGTTCATCCACTTTAATTTCTGTCTGCCAAATTCACTGTACAAGCTTCATTTTTTTTGGCCTGGTAAGCACAGCGAATAAAGTAAATAATAGAAAATAATGAAAATTACATAAAATAGCACACTTATGAAATGGTTACATTTGAATGACTCTGGACAGCTGGACAGAATACTGAGGAAATGTTTGTCTGTAATTTTCTCTTTGCACTAAAATCTTAAACGGCATTACACAACAGGCATCTTTTTTCCCCTTTTTCTTTTTTTCAGTTAATAACGTGAGCCTGAGAAAAATCAATTAGCTATCTGGTGCTTCAATATCCAGTAAATATAATATATGAGCAGACAAGTGTTTGTAGTGATTTTAAACATGACTCGATCCAAAAGTCAGAAATATCTTTATAGGGATGGAGAAAATGCAAAGGGCTGTTCACAGAATGTCTTTTGTAATCTGCTGTACTTCTTGTCCATTGTTTTATGTCTTTTGACTGCTGCACTTGCGTTTTGTGTCTCACATCTTTCAAGGCAAAGTTTTTTGCGAGACATGCTCTAGGTATTTTTGTGTAATTTTGCCTTTACTAAAAAACAAACAAACAATAATTTAAAATGCTTTTATTATGTAAAATGCATGTAAACACATTGAGTTCTGTCTTAAAGGATTTTCAACAGATGGGACAAAACACCTTACATGTAAAAATAAAGATCTTGCAGAATAAATTAAAGTATGGAAGCCTGATTTCACCACAGAATAAAAAAGGTAACTGTAACTCTTTATTTCACACTTCAGACTTTTTTCTTGCAATTATGAATATTTTTCTTGTTTATATCTCAAAAGTCACAATTCTGACTTTTGTTTGTTTGTTTTACTTTCTTCGGTGGTATCCATAACACAATCGGTTCATTTAAACTAGTATGTTACTGCTAAATAGTAAATGGCATGAGGAATTAATTTTAGCAAAGCCTTAAGCCATTCGAATCAATTATAATGTATTACCAGTATCAGCTCATCTAATCTGTGTGTGAACATGAAGGCACAGGGTGAGGCAAAAGGCATGATGAAATATTCATCAATTGTAAACTCATTAGTTGGCTTGCAGATGGGCCCACAGTTGTCTTGGTGAGTGGTGATGGATGGCTTTGGACAGAAAGACCGGTGGAACACACAGAAATGGGTGGCATGGGGAAAGAAATGCCTTTACATGAGCAGGATTCTGCACATGGCACAACATCGATCCAATCCAAATAGCTCAGTCGGGAGGACAAAGACACCACACACGGACAACACATCTTCCTGAATTAGCTTTTAACATAAAAAGCATAGAAAACACTTTTGGAACAATGTGTGCTGACCAAAATTATATTTGGTTCATCACAAGTGATGATACTTATCTTTAAAGATTAGCTCAAGTTTCAGCGTCATTGAAATAACAGAGAAATGTGTGCTAGAAGATATGAAAATCACAAATAATATCTCAGCTCTCTCTCTCCTAGACAACAATGCTTTTTAGGGCAATCAGCTTTCCAGATATCTCAGTATGAACTCAAAGATTTTTTATTTTTTTTTATTTTTTTTTTATTCTTTATTTATTAATTTATTTTGAGAGAGAGAGAGAGAGACATCTGAAAAAAATTTTTTGTCAAATTAAACCGCTGGAAATCAATTATGTCTCCTGAACTATAAAAGAGCAACATATGAGCAAGAAATGTTTAAAAGAACCCCTTCTTCCACTTTTAACTTCCAACCAACTAGTCCTGCATATGCTCTCTCCAGCTAGCCTGCCCCCAAAAATGTAACGCTTTAATCTCAGTTTCATATTCAAATTACGTAAAGCAGGGCTGCATACAAAAAACAATCGAGCAAGCAACCACTGGATCCTATGAGAAAAAAACAAGCACCAAATTATTTTTTAGGTGCCACAGAATAAACATGTTTTATTTTATTATTATTATTATTCATTTTATTTTTTTACATTTTAACATTTCAATCATTCTGTCATGTGTTTATTTCTCATCTTTTCTTGACTTTATCAGCATTTTAATCCATCTTGTAGATGACCTGGAAACTAAGGTTGACCTAAACTTGAACTTGAACTTAAATGTCTTTTGCAAATTGAAATATACAGTCGCAAAGAATTGTTCATTATCTGTACCAATATCATGGACCATAAGCCTCACTTTGGCCACTGAGTGTAGTTTGAGCTCCTCCTCAATGCATCCTGTAAATGTTGTCATACACTTAAAAATAAAGGTGCTTCACGATGCCATGGATGATTTTATTTTTTTTTTCTAATTGATTTCATAAAGAACCTTTAACATCTGAAGAATCTTTACGTTTCACTAAAGGTTCCTTGTGGCGAAAGAAGGTTCTTCAGATTATAAAAGTTGAGAAAGAGATAGTTCTTTAAAGAAACTTTGACTGAATGGTTCTTTGTGGAACCCTAAAAATGGTTCTGTGAATAATATTTTAAGCACCTTTATTTTTAAGAGTGTATGTCTTTCACACTTTCAGTCCGTTTTTCTCAATTAGTAAAATGCAATTGTATAGGATGAGTTGAATCATGTAGACAACAGGTTAAGTTTAAATATTAAAATGCAATAGCACATAAATATAGCAACATGTTACTCTTTATGGTTATTTTTCTAGTTGAAGAGCTTTTTCACATTTGGCTCCCACACTCTGGAATAGTCTTCCTGATGATGTTCGGGGTTCAGACACACACTCTCTGTTTAAATCTAGATTAAAAACGCATCTCTTTCGCTGAGCATTCGATAATGCATCTCATAATTTGTGACTGCAGTTGTATCTGATCAAATGCACATTCTTATTCTTTAGCTTGGGTTAAACTAATTAATTTTACTTTCTTGGAACAGCAGCTATGCTAATTACGTCTCTATTTGTATCTCTGTTTACCACAGGATTTACACAAGCTCCAGTCTGGATCCAGAACACATGAGAAGAGATGATGCTGACCCCTCAGAGGACCTCAGATGATGCTAACCCTGAATCAACAAACAGAACTAACAATTATCGCTACTTACTATGTAATCACATAATAATTGCTGTTAATAGTGTTCATCGTCTGGTTGACTACGTCTTTTATTATTTTTTAATTCCTATCATATGCACATAAACTGACAGTCACCACTACTAAGCTACTACTAAATACAGTAGGAACTTAATTTTCTTTAAGGTTGCTTTGCGATGATTTGTATCGTAAAAAGCGCAATACAAATAAACTTGAATTGAACTGAATTGACTGATAAACTTATATACACCAAATAGTTATTCTGAGGTAGATGTATATTATGTTGCAATGTTTACAAGCTTTATACGTTTTCCACAGTTTGAAACAATATGAGCTTTTACATGAGACATTTCAGTAAATTGTACTGTAAGCTCTCTTATAAAATAGCCTACCTTTTGATGTTAATCCATGTTCATTATGTACTATAGTAGTAAAGATCGTGCCTGCCGCATTAAAGAGTGCCAAAACTGTATTTATGGTTTGTATTTTATGAATTTTGAAAAATTTTAAAGCTGATACTTTGTTTATTAAAAAGTAGCAAAGCACAAAGCTTTTTGCGATTACTGGACAGCAAGTACGCTTCAAATAATGAAATTCACGCATTAACAGAACACAACATAGACCTAAGATCTTGGGGTTACTCCACCCCAAAATAATATATATATATATATATATATATATATATATATATATATATATATATATATATATATATATATATATATATATATATATATATATATATTTTTTTTTTTTTTTTTTTTTTATTATTATTATTTTTTTTTTTTTATGGATATAACCCAGATTGCACGTCTGATGGCAGATGGAGTATTTTGATACTGGTATATCTGTTATTTACTTGGCAGTCTATGAGACAGTCTCAAGCCTCCAGGTTTTCCAAAATACCTTAAATTGTATTCTGTAGACGAATGGAGCTTTTATGGGTTTGTAACGACATATGGGTGAGTGATTAAAGGTACAATTTGTAAAATATTTGCAGTAAAATATCCAAAAACCTCAAGGCTAGTGTTATATATTTTGTCCAGCTGATTACTAACAATATATCTAATGTTTTCAACTATTTGTAAATCATGAGAAAATTCCCATTCTAAACAGTGACATGGGGCAGTGCAGTCGCCTGTCAATGACGTTAGTTACCCTTTGTTACTGCCCTTTACTGACATAGAAACCACATGACAACAGTCGTGGAAAAATTCAGAAGTAGTGTCTATCGTCCCGTGTGAGGATGCATCTGATCCATAGTCTGATCGCGTCTTTGCATTGACTTTGTATGTAATTTACTCGCGCAAATCGAACTTGCGTTCGCTGTCTATGCCAAATTATTGTGTTTGAATGTACATAAGTGTATATATTTGTTGAACAAGTGGTAATCGTTTTCATATCGTCTGATTGATGGCCGTCAGCGGTTGGGTAGAAGACAACAAATCCCGTAATTCTACGCTCCTTCTTAAGGCCAATTTATACTTCTGCGTCGGGTGCGCGTAGTAGGTACGGCATAGCATACGCATTGACGTGTACCATATGTCGTACCCTTCGCCGTACCCTGACGCACACGTCCTCAAAAATATAACTATGAATCGCGACGACGCGGACTGCAAGATCTGTGACTGGTAGGCTTAATAAGCTCCAGCTCCAACATGATCCGCTCTCTTTCAGTCGCCATTGTTCATAGAAGCCCGCGAGGATCGAAGAATGTAAACACAATGGAACCTGCTCGCGTCAACTAGCATTTCGGCAGTGTAACTGCAGAGCAAAACAGACATACGCAGAAGTATAAATGCTCAGGACGGCGTACACTACGGCGTACACTCAACGCAGAAGTATAAATTGGCCTTTAGCGTCATCAAACCACGCGATTGTTAATGTTTTGGTAGTGCGCCTCTAGTGGCAGTTCCTACAATCTGTACCTTTAATGACAAATTTTATTTTAGGGTGGAGTATCCCTTTTAAGAAGAAGTCACATTATTAATGATTATAAACAGGAATTGTTAACAATATTTACAATATCCACACAGCTGACTGCTTTATCTGTTGTAGTTTGTTGCATGAAATAGATGCCGCTTTTCTAATGTTCACTTCTTATGTCTCTGTCATGTTGATCTCTCTCGCGCTGTACAACTGAGCTGCATTTATCAGGTGTGCGCTGCTGCATGGCAGAGATGAGGACTGTTTGAAACTAATTTTTCCATTTAAACTTTGATGTGCAGTTTATTGTCTAAGTTTAATACATGAACATAGCAAATTATGCAAACATGCAAATTTTTAAGTTATAACATGTTAATACACAGGCCTAGTAGCCAGTGGCAACCTCAGCAAAAACTTCACTCAAAATTTAATATTTTTGGTCGCAAATGCAAGCGATTTAGTCACAGTTTGGAGCCCTGTAAAGCTTGTTTAGTATTCAAATACAAATGCAACTACAATGACTATTTATCAATGCAACCTTCAGTTCTTGAAAGCTTCATACTTTTGTGTTTTGTGAAAGTTAAATGTTGTCCACAACAGATACACTTTAATGTTTGGAAGCGCATTTTCAAAGAATGAAAAAAAAAATGAAAAAAAAAAAGGTAATTGCAATTGTCTTGCAATTGTCTTGTTGCAGGCTATTTTCCTAACCAACACTGTCATTATGATGTCATCTGAAATTTAAAGTTGTTTCTGAAACAGAAAAAGTTTTTCTGATTTATTTGTTTGTTTGTTTTTAGAATGTTTTTATCTTTACAATAAGAAAACAGTGTTATTGAGAGTGAATTAAAGCAAAAATTTACCTCCCAAAAATCTAAATGGCTTACTCTTATTTATCTACAACATGCAAGTTCTCAGTACAAACCTAAATTATATAACTGTTGAGTTTGGTTTTCAAATTTGACTGAAGTATTGCAGGAGTTCTGCTTTTTAGTATAACAGCAACAACAGTCGGATGCTACACAATTAATACATAAGAAAAAAATGTAGTTTCTGAGTTTGTAGTGTTACAGACTACAGTGTTTCAATGGTACAAAGTGAAAGTGGAGCAGGCAGTGGAGCTGTGCAATTTGCCTAGAGCAAGAAACAGGATCTCTGAATGTCAAACTATTATGGTTTTCACTTGCTCCAGGAACGCTCACAGCAGGGTGTTTATCACTACTTGAGAATGGAGCAGTAAACAAAAAACTTTGGCGGTCATACTGGTTCCTGGTCAGCTTGGCGTAGCCCAGAGGTTGATTATTTGGATTCTATTTCAATTAGTTTCATTACTTTTAATTTATGCTTGATTCTTTACTACACTCAAATTAAAGTCTGCATGAAATCAAAACTGAAATTGACTCACATTGCTAGTTTTGATGTAAACAATTACAGGTGCATCTCAATAAATTGGAATGTCATAGAAAATTCCATTTATTTCAATAATTCAACTCAAATTGTGAAACTCGTGTATTCATGCATATCTCAACAGTCTGTGATGATTTGGGGAGCAATGTGCTCTGCTGGTGTTGGTCCATTGTGATTTTTGAAAACCAAAGTCACTGCCCTTGTTTACCAAGACATTTTGGAGCATTTCAGGCTTCCTTCTGCTGACCAGCTTTTTGAAGATGCTGATTTTATTTTCCAGCAAGATTTGGCACCTGCCCACACTGCCAAAAGCACCAAAAGTTGGTTAAATGACCATGGTGTTGGTGTGCTTGACTGGCCAAAAAACTCACCAGACCTGAATCCCAGAGAGAATCTATGGGGTATCGTCAAGAGCAAAATGAGAAACAAGTGACCAAACAATGCAGATGAGCTGAAGGCCACTGTCAAAGAAACCTTGGCTTCCAGACCACCTCAGCAGTGCCACAAACTGGTCACCTCCATGCCACGCTGAATTGAGGGAGTAATTAAAACAAAAGGAGCCCCTACCATCTATTGAGTACATGTACAGTAGATTAACATACTTTCCACAAGGCCAACAATTCACAATTTTTTTGTTATTATTATTATTATTATTATTGGTCTTATGAAGTATTCTAATTGGTTGATATAGTAAATTGGTGGGTATTTGTTAAAGGGGGGGTGAAATGCTATTTCGCGCGCGCTCCCGTATAGCAGAGCACTGAGAGCACAGACATTCACTGATCAGAGCGAGAGCGTCGCGAAATGTCACAAAAGGAGTGTGTTTTTGGTTGCCAGGGCAAGACAACCCTGCACAGATTACCAAAGAAAAAACAGCATTAAGGGACCAGTGGATGGAGTTTATTTTTACAGAGCATCAACGGAGTTGTGCAAGTGTTTGTTCCCTGCATTTCTAAAATGCTTGTTTTACAAACAAAGCCCAGTTTGACGACGGATTTGCGTATCGTTTATTTCTTAAGGATGATGCAATCCTAATGAAAAAGGGTCACGATTGTGTGTTGGAACCACAGACGGTGAGTAAAACTGCTTAAAATATCTCTGCCTCCTTGTTGGTGCGTCCGCCTCCCATCGGAGACCCGGGTTCGAGCCCCGCTCGGAGCGAGTCCTTGCTGCTGCTGCTCTCGTTCAGTTTCAGCCTTCACAGCTGTCACAGCTTCCAAACGCTCTCAACGCAAAAGCCTACTCGCGCTCGTGATTCTTTAGCTCCGCCCACACGTCACCGAAAAACTGCAGACTATCTTTCTCTTATGAATATAATAAAACTAAATACTTTTTGGAGTTATGAATTATGCAGTACTACTCTATAGGTACTCAAGATTAACAGGATATTGAGTGAAAACGAGCATTTCACCCCCCCTTTAAATGTGAGCCAAAATCATCACAATTAAAGAACCAAAGACTTAAACCACTTCAGTCTGTGTGCACTGAATTTTATTAATACACAAGTTTCACAATTTGAGTTGAATTGCTGAAATAAAATAACTTTTCCAGGACATTCAAAATTTAATGAGCTGCACCTGTAATCCATCCAAGTTTATCTGCTGGAAAAAAATAGTTTGGTAATGTTGGTAATATTTAATAAAATCTGAACATTGTCTTAGTATCTGGAATGACATTCCTTCTCTGATGACGTCAGTTTGACGGCTTGGGCAGAATATCCTTAAAACACACCCCTCCAACCGTTAGGTTGCCATGAGTGAAAGACAGAGGAGGAGCGCAAAAATAAAACCAAGCCCTCTATTCAATATTCTGTTTCAGCTGGAAATACATGACTACACTGAAATAAAGTCGGCAGCAAATTCCAGTTCACGTGGACTTTAAACATGTTCCAACAACTTTCTCTGATAATTTTATTCCATAAACATGTTTTTTTTTTTTTTTTTTTTCAAGATCCGATCAGTAACTAGTAACCAGTTAAACTAAACTTTGGGGAGTAGCCATTACAGCAATGACATGTGTTCTGAATTCCATGAGAATGATAAAAAAAAAAAAAATCTAGTTTTGAGAATGTAGTAAGCACTAAAATTATGAGTTTTTGACGGGCTAAGAATGTTAGAAAGGATAAAAATCTCTCTGACAGTAAATAACATGTTCATGCATTAAAGTCTGATGGTCGTGGAAAATAACTTGATATTTGCGTGCACATATACCTCTTTAAATTGCATGCAGCATTGCATTGAGAAAAACATTACAGATGATGGATTCCAGCAGGCCTAATGAAACGCTGCAGATGCCAGATCCAGCTTTGAGAAATGACGGCCCACTTAAAGGTCACTATAAATCATGGACCTCTTTCCTTGCTCGTGCGCAGTACGCGTCCAGCAGGCCAACCCCAATCAAATAAACCGCTGCTCGGAGCCCAGCGCTCCAAAGCCTACATTTACCAACATGAACAAGGTGCTTTATCTGGGATTGTAGACAGACAATCCTGAATGTTCTGCTCAATAGATTTAGCTATGTCTGACTATAACTGACGCAGACATGTCACATACAACTTCAGTCAAGCTGGTTAACTCTCAGTCAACCTGGAGCAGGTGCCATGATGGAGCTGCAAGATATATATACATCATGATACTCTAAATACTGAACACACAAACTGGACACTTTTTCTGTGCTTTAGAATAAGAAGGTCTCTAAAATGTATCCGTTGGTATTCATATTAATCTCAATGACAGTTTCTCCACTGGCACATGCAGTGAGCAATTTACATATAATTTTTGCTAATGTTCAAGAATATTACAACATGACAAAAATGTTACTATCCTGCTCTGAGATATCATAGACAGCAGACAAAGAAAAATATACAAAAAATAAATAAAATCTAATTCAATTAACTTCATACTCTAGAGTAGGCAGTCCTTCAGCCTATGAATGGAATCTAAACCACAGATGCTATTAAAGTAGCATTTATTACACAGTTTCTTAGAGACCCGTTGTTGACTCATTACGTACATTTACTGGACATTCACAGGAATACAATGATAACTATCAAAAATGACTTCATTGAACTAAACTTGTTCACCAGTTTACATGCAAATCAATAACCTGCCAACACACACAACCTGCACAAGACTTGATTTAAAAAGCTAGTTATTTCCCAGTGGTGTCATCAAAACTTAAGAAACCATGTATTCTGCACAGAGTATTTCATTTATGAGTTGTGATTTATAAATAAAGTATTAAAACCCAGAGCATTCCAAAATGTGAGTGGTAAACATAATCATTCTCCCCTCATATTGATACAAGTTTCTACGACTGTACCAGTTGTATTATTTTTATTTATTTTGGGGGTTAAGAAAGTGCAATATTTTGTAATATATTTCCTGCTCGTCTACCGTGAAACACTTGCTCTGGTTGGATAAGTTTAAATATGCCTAAAGAATTATTTTCCTATTACATATACAAACTTCCATAAGCTGAAGGAACACAGCTTAAGGTATTTGCATGCTGGGCAAAATGGAAGTAACGGAGAAAAATCTAGCTGTCGATTGGTTTATGCTCAAGCTGTTTATGACATTATGATAAAATATAGTGATTTTAGTTAAGCGATTTAACTGACTAAGTTGTGATCAAGCAATCATCTGTTCATCAATCACTGAAAAACTGTTGAGGCAGATCGTTTAGTCAGGAAGAATCGTATCTTTAACCACCTGTACTGATCAGATGTCTCTCAAAATCAAGCTGAGGGTTTTTTGTCTGAGAACAGAGTGTAAGCTTCTATTCAACCATCTCAAACTCATGAGGATAACAAAAGCAGACAGGTTGTCAGACAGGTACATGACTCAAACTGACATTTCTCATGGCTTGCTGGACAACGATCTTGTTCCTACATGAAGGGTAGAATTGTGCTTCTAGTGGTAAAAGTGCATTAGTGTATGTCTCAGTGGAGGACACTGTTTAGAATTCTGTAATTATCAGTCCCTCCGGGATTTTGCGATTCTGCGATCGCTGAATTTATCGCAAAATCAAGCAATTTTCGCAAGAGCTCGCAAATTTTTATAATTGCCGCAGATTTTCCCGCATATTTTGGGCTTTGACGCTTCCAGTGACATCATCGCAAACTGCATTAAGTCAAAGAAAGGTCCAAAAATGGAATGAACAACATTGTGTTCTCTTCATGACTGATTTACAAGAGCTACATTGGACAAACCAACCGAAAGCGGAACGAATCCGCGCTACTCCTTTGGGCTCTGCAGTGCAGACGTTCATCCCTAGGCCGGAGCCGTGGGCTGATCTCAATCACACGATGTGACACTGTTATACACAGTGCTGGGAGATAGGCCTACAGTGAAGAAAGCAGTTGAATTCGATGCAGAATCAATAACATCTGTGAGAAGCATATAAATTCAGCGCAGAATTCTGCTGAAGCTACAGATATCAGAACAAACGTCATTGATGTGGAAGCCAGGAAAAACATTGTTCAATAAACACAAATCACCACCATTCACCATGGATTCAACATAGTAAAACTACAGAAATAACTTGTTTTCCAATGCTTTTAAATGCCTAACACAAGTTCTACCAGCACTTCAAAGCTTTAAGTATTACCGAAGTTGAAAGTTAGTTTTAATGTGATGACATTATTTGTTCATCCTTCATAGGTTGCCGAAATTTACTAAAACTAAAAGTTGAATGATGTAAGAAAGCAAATATATTAAATTACCTCTGGTAGATGGCTGCAGATAAGTACTTATAGGCCATTTCCACTCCCTAATATATTGACTGGAATATAGGGACTGAATTATAATAAAACAGACAGCATTTTCTCCTTATTCACAGTTAGCTTGCAAATGTGACACCAAAAAAAGTAAAGGATATCATGGGCTAAAATAAATAGCTTTAAAATTATTTTTGTTTGCTTGAATGAAATGAAAGACTCACTTTCTGGCAATCTACACTTCTTTTTAATTTTAAAGAGTGCAAATACTTCTACTTCTCTGTCATGAATGCATTGAAAAGTTATTTTAAGTCTTTTATATCAGATCAGTTTCAACTGAATGAAGCCTGACGGACCGTGAGGTTTGTGTCTGGACCTCAGTCTCTGTAGGTCACTGACACATCAAGCCTGGAGCTGTAATATTCCAATATTCCACTGTGCTTTAAGTGTTATAAAATTTTAATGAATTCTCTCTCATCTGAACCCCAGACAGTAAAGGTCACCTCTGCGTTTAATGCAGACTAAAGCCCTAACATAAATAAGATCCCGTGTGTAATGCTTCACTTGGCTTTAAACATGTTTAAATTCATATCCCACAACAAGTATTAAAGTTTTCCAGCATTTCTTATCTACTACAAATAGAGACTGCTAAATAACTTGCAACTATATATATATATATATATATATATATATATATATATATATATATATATATATATATATATATATATATATATATATATATAACATTTTTGGACATTCTGTTATGATAACTGGCCTGCCTTGTATTCAACATGTACCAATCCATTCCAATGTATATATATATATATATATATATATATATTTACAGCAGGGTAACAACACCATGTTTTATAACATGCTCCACGTCAATATCAAGTTTCTTCTTCTCTCTCCCCAATACAATGTTAATACAACAGCTGGTATTTGAAGCACTTCAGAATACTACTTCAATGCTATTCATGTATAGCCTATTATCTATAACAAAATATAATATTCATGGTATGTGATGCTGGTAGGACCACAGGTTTTTTTCTTTCTTCTTCTTCTTTTAATGGAGTGCAAATTAAATACTGTTCTTGCTTTTACACCTGATACTAACAAAAACGCC
Source organism: Carassius auratus (assembly GCF_003368295.1). Taxonomy (NCBI): domain Eukaryota; kingdom Metazoa; phylum Chordata; class Actinopteri; order Cypriniformes; family Cyprinidae; genus Carassius; species Carassius auratus. The sequence continues at coordinate 8,650,497 of NC_039291.1, read as the reverse complement.
AAACAAACAAATCCGTTTTTCGCAGAAAGTCACTTTCAGTATCGTCTCTAAAACGCACTCGCCTGATAGCCTAATAGATAGGTTCGCTTACCATCATATTCCCCTGCATTTTGGCCGTCTCGATTAAATTCTTCTCCTTCATTCTGGTTTCTTCGGTCTGATGGATGTGCGTGTCAGTGTCTCGGCTGGTTCCGCCCGGTCCGGTTCTTCTTTCTCAGCACCCTGTTGAGCGCTCCGAGACTACACTGCCTCCGCAGTCATTCACCCTCGGCTGTTTTAGACGCCAGCGGCAGACGATAGTTCTCAGTCAGACTCCACTGTGGCTCAGGACGGTTATTTGCTCGTTTCAGAGCGGGATGCGCGGCTGACGGATTCTATCGCGCTCCGTGAACTCGACGCGAGAGTGAGTGAAGCTGCACATGACAATCCCGCTGCTGTGAGAGGAGCACACCTCGTCTCTTACGGTGTCTATTGCTTAACTTTACTGCTGAGGTCATTAAAACGTCTTTGTTTGGCACTTCATTGCATATTATGAATTATGAATCGATGTAATGAAGAATGAAGCTCATGAATGAAGCTCATATATCATGTTTATTCAGGTCAAAACCATTTTTCCCGTCAAGCATGAATAGATGAAATCTAAGTGTTAACAAGGATCTCTCTATTTCTAAAATCTCAGGTCAGAACCCCAGCAGGCATCTAGTGAAAGTCTCCGGTCCTGTTAGATGACCTAAAGTGGGCACTGTGGTGTTGCCAAATCTTTCAAGATCAAATCAAATCTCTGTTGCATGGGGTGCAGGGGTGCAGGGTTTTCTTGCTTGAGAAGTTTGTCTGCTAAGGCAATATTTCAGTCCGTTCTCGTATTTATAAGTGATGTTCAGGATGGCAATTTTATAAAAATGTAAAAAATGCATGACTTGCACTGTTGGTAAAACATAGCTAGCCATAAAATCCCACTCCTAAACCAACCGATCTCATGAGAAAACAGACATTTTACAAAGTGGTGATTTTGTATGAATTTGTACAATGCGATTCTTCTGTAAATGACAGATTTTTGGAAAAGCCGCATGAAGGTCCACCGCTAACACACCGCCTATAAACCTAATCGCCTGTGTGGCTTAAGCAGATCACAAGATGTCAATATGTTCTCTAAATGTGAACACAGGGAGCACACGAGTTGGAGTATTAGCAACACTTCAAAGTGAAAATACAACTTCCCTCAAACCTTCCTTACTTTTTATTTCATTTTACAGAAAAAAAAAAAATAAAATAAATAAATAAAAAAATAATTATATATATATATATATATATATATATATATATATATATATATATATATATATTATTAATAATAATAGCTTAAGGGATTAGTTCCCCCCAAAATAAAAATTCTGTCATTTATTACTTACCTTCATTTTGTTCCACACCTGTAAGATATTTCTTTATCTTCGGAACACAGATTAAGATATTTTTGACGAATGCTGTCAGATTTCCTTCCACCGACTACTTTTGTAACTACTCATTTGATGCTTCAAAAACTTCATAAAGAGATTAAAAAAAACTAATCCATATGAATCAAACAGTTTAGTCCAAAACTTTCTGAAAAGAATCAAACCTTTTACATGTATTGAACTAATCTATTACAGAAGCACAGACGTTCAGCATGACACACATGAATGAACCTCATTGGTTATGCAATGTTTGAGCTTCCGGAAAAGGTTTGTTCTTGTGCATTATTCAAGTTAGGTTGAGCTTCTTGATATGTTTATGAATAGAATAATACAAGAATAGAATATGGAAATAACTAACCTTTGGATCACTCTGCGAAAAAAATGATGCATTTCAAAATACATTTACTTGAGAAAATGAAAGCTTATATTGTGTGTAATTGTGAAATGAGTTTATGATTACAACAAGAACAGATTATTCTGCCATTGACTCAGAAAAAAAAAAATCTATTCAAAAACTTAATTCAAAGGGAAAACAAGTTTTCATAGCCCACTGACAGATATTGTTTTAAACATAAAATCAATTAATTTTGTTCAATTTATCAGAAAACAATATTTATTCATTTTGCATTTCAAGTAAATGGATCTTGATTTAAAAATGTTTGGATATTTGCATTGGAAAACTTTTTTTTTTTTTTTTTCATTTTATTTTAATGGATGCAGCATTAAATACCATGAATATGAATTTAAGACTATCTGCTCTGATTAAAGCATTAAATTGTGCTCTTGACCTGCAAAAACCCCAAATAAGTCTATTAGCTTTTAAAAATGACCGGTAAGGTTATCATTCATCTCAATACCCTCTAATGCCTTTTGTGGAAATGCAGAGAATTCAATGTCTGTTTGCATTATTATAAATTGAGACAAAAAGCATACATTTAGGTTTGTGCAAGTGTATGTTCCATGTCAGTTTTTCTTCCCAGTTTCCCTTGTATATATTTATTTATGTTTTATTTTTTTTTATTTCCAGAACATAGCTTCCTTACTGAGCAAGGAAAATGTTCATGCTCTGACCACAAACAGGCCTTAAATTGGTTACAGTCAATTATTCCTGCAAAATGTATCGCTGCTAAAAAGAAATAATTTACCCAGTCCATTCACCAGATTCTGCTGGGTCAGAAATTGGGCCACCTACAGAAATAAATAAAATAAAATAACAAAAGCAGGTAGTTCTGCCCAAAATTCACGCAGTTGGTTGAGTCACTGCCTCAGGCTGATCAAAGGTGTGTTACCCAAAAGCATTGTTAGCTAACTATGGTCGCAAGTTCCTCTAAACTCTATTGGCAGAACTTATGGCTCAAGTGACTCTAGTGGTTTACTTATTTAGTTGTCTCTCCATATCAAACTGCTATGATAGAAAGTATTTTGACTTTTTTATACCTCTCACATTTAGCCATCTTACTGAATCTTGCCTATGAAGATACCACAAGTGGAAAGTGAGTGGAGCTCAATAAACAAGTCTAGACTCTGATTAAGTCTGAAGTGTCAAAATCATTCTCTAGTAATAGTCCTCAATCATGGTCCTGGACTTCCACTAAAACAGCACATTTTGGAAATGTCCCTTACCCATTTCAGGGCATGGAGTGATGAGCTGATTATTTCAGTCAGGTATGTTACTCTAGATTAAGGAGACATCTAAATGTGCAGTATTGGGAGGTATTCAAGACAAGGATTGAGAACCACTGGGCTATAGCAATTTAAAGTGCAATTTAAACACTGCTGTGTAAATATATAAAGGGGGAAAATAATTAACATTCCTTGTAGTGCGAGCAGACACATACTGTATGGAAATGAGCCACTGGCCATTTGTATTTAGTGTACACCATTGACTTGCAGACTGAACATGTGCCATAAAACAAAATATAAAGAAAGGACAGCTTGGAGGACGTACTACCATGAATAAATAAACTGTTGTTAACAAAGCTATTATGCTAATTTAAGAATTGAAGGACACAATCAATATATGGCAACATTGTGGAATGACTCCCTCAAGGACATTACGTTGGCATACACAAATAGAGACATTGAGGCATTTTCCCCTACATTGTGGGGGGAAAAAGAGCATGGAGAATGACAATGGTTTAATGGCCATAATTATAATTATTATTATTATTATTTTCACTAAGCTCATGGTAACAAGCAAAAGTTGACTAGTAATATTAAGATTCCCTTTCAAGGGAACTTCGAAGTGTGTCCTCTAGGGGTCGCTATGGGGAACGCCTCGTCGTGACCCATGTCTGAAGCATATATTGAGAAACACCAACAACACGTTGGCCGGTGACAGCCCATGACGTCACTATCGGTGCAACTATAGTATAAATAGGCATAGAGAGAGCACATCATCTTCTTCTTCATTGACTCTTTTGTTTGAAGATGCATTCCGTGGTAAAAGCGATCTTTTCTCCCTTCATTTTTGGCGAGCACTAGCAAGACAATTAGAGGCTGTGTGCATTTGTGTCATTGTTATTTGACACCTTATGACACACACAATTTTTGCGTCTGTTGTTTGGGCAAAGAGCATGCACGCGATGTGCACGAGGGGGCAATCTGCATTCACTGCAAGCTTTTTTTCAACAAAAAGTTCCGCTCTTGTTTGTCCTTCCTTTCGAGGAAGGAGGGGCAGCCGTCTCCTCCCTGCGGTTCAGAATCTGCTGCTGCTGAGGCATGGAGTAGAATGAGCGCATGGGGATCGAGGCCGGATCCGGCCTATAAGTTTAAAGAGGGGTTTTCCCTGTCGCGTTTGTCGGCTGTGAACTAGAGTGAGCCGCTGGAAGATGATGTTATTTCACTAACATAGTCTGATCCAGGGGATCTGCTGGATTTGGCCAAGGAAGAACAGGAGATGTCTGAGGAGGGTGAAGAAGCTGAGACTGAGCCTTCCCAATCCTCCTGCCTTGCATATGATGAGCTGTTGGAGGTTATGCACCATGCGTTTGCCATTAAAGCTGGCTAAGAAAGTAACGTCGTGTTCAATGAGTGTTATCTTTCTGACAGGTGAGCCTTCCTTTCTTCTGAATCTCCATTCAGAGATCAAGAGGGAATAGAATAGGCTATTTTTCTTATGTATCCATTAGGGCTGTCACTTTTAGTTCGAAAATCGATTGCACAATCGATCGGATCAACCCAAAAAGTTTCGAAAATGACAATGTGGAATCGATTTTAACCAAATATGTACACTATTAATTTTAAAATAATTAAACAATTAAAAAATATAGATCTAACAAAACTCACAAACAAGCAGAAAAAGAAAATAAAGAATCTCGAAAGTGCAGTATGCCTTACGAAAGCTAGACAGAAAATACCAGCAATTTTACGCACCAATAAGACCCAGTGACGTCGAAAGCGACCTCAATTTGCGTCAGTCCATGGAGACCTCCAGACGTGAACACTGCGTTCACACCAAATGCGAATAGAGCATCTGGCGCGATTGATTTCAATGTTAAGTCAAAGTAAAGACGCGTTTACGTGCCTCTGGAGGTCTTGTGGCGCGGTAGATGCGAATTCGCCTCATTCGCGCATCTAGTTACAGGAGATTCTGGGTTATGAAAAGGACCATTGCAAGCTGACAGCGACCGGCTTTTGTGGTGGAAAATTGGCAGTAATACCCCCACCTTGCGCAGCTGTACCTGAGTGTCCCTGGGACATCAATGCGGTCGAAGCGCGTCTTCTCAACAGCTGGACATATTTGGACATATCTGCTCTGGACCCCAAAAATGTTGATCGACTTGTTTTCCTGTCCAATTTGTAATGTCCCTAGCTTTTTTGTACATTTCATTATGCCTGCCTAGTGCCCCTTAGCCCAGTTGTTGGTTACGTTCAATAAAAAAAAAACCACACATGGCCTGTTCTCAAGTCCATTTAAAGTTTAATTTTTTTGAACAGTTGTTTGAAATGGATTGAATCATTATTTAAAATAATCTTGGATATTTTTGAATTGGCTAAATCATAAATGTTGAAGCCTGCAGTGATGTTTTTCTTTTGTTATGGCAGCCGTCCCCTCTGCATATATATTTTTTCGAGAATGTTGCACTCCTGTTGCTGTTTGTTATTCTGCACGAAACTTGCCAATAAATAAGAAATATTGCTGACTTGTGCGTTTCCAGCGCTCTCTTTACATTCATACGTTATTTGATATTGAAAAAGGAAACGTCTTTTTTTTAGACATGGAAAATCTTTCTTACAATCAATTCAATGAACACTTATGTCTTAAAAATCGAAAATGATTTTTTCACAAAAGTGACAGCCCTAGCATCCATCGGTCAGCATGGGCTGTCGCCAGCCAACGTGTTTTTAGTGTTTTTCAATATATGCTTCAGACACAGGTCATGATGTGGCATTCCCCATAGTGACCCCTATAGCATGCAGTGTCTTGTTCCCTACTCAGGGAACCATGCTTACATAAGTTACCTGAGATGTTTCTTAATACAACAGAGTACATAGAATCTACACTTGAACCCACCTGAAACTTCTGATCTTTGAGATCATTCAGGGTTTCTGTAACAAATGAAGGGCTTAAAAAGTCTTAAATTCTTACAAATGTCTTAAATTTAAAAAAAAGTCTTAAGTAAATTCTGAGTCAGTATTTTTGTCTTGTATTCCAATTGTATATAATGGTTATTGTTGTTAATTATGTCCAATTTCAGTTTTAAAAGCCATATTGAATTGATTTTATTATTATTATTATTATTATTATTATTATTAAAACAAAAGAAAATCTGAAAAAAGTAACTTTCAAAAAGTAAAGGTTTCTTGTTTTTTTTTTTTTTTTTTTTGTAGAAAACAAAACAATCACGTGCAATCAAACAAGTCTGTGCAACATTTTAAAGACATTTATCACTAAAATTAGGGAAAGCTACATCAACAAAGGGTTTCCATTAACAAAATATTTAATCAAAATGAAAATTACTTAATTCATAGCACTAAGGACGTGTGATGATCATATAGCACTCCTAACATTTGAGCAGTCAACATTAAGATTCCAGTCATATGAGCACTCATAATTGATGTCCGTCTCTGCACTGCTTATTAATTGGCTCATGTGTAACTTCTTGCAGGGTTCTTTAGGACTACTTTGAAAGCAGAGTCAGGGTAATTTAGAAGAGTCAGTAATGCTGACCTTCTGTGTCATGCCCTGTCAGATGTAGAAATAATTACTTTAGTTAATGAAGACAGGTGAAGACTTATTGTGTGCATATGTGTAGAATGAAAATATTAACATAATGCTTAAATATGTTGTCCTTGAATGATTTGTTGAACAGATTTGTGTCACTCTTATTGAAAGATATTGTAAAATCTGCCAACAAAATTCACCATGAAAAATTATCATTTTAAAACTGAAAAGTGTTCAGGAAGATACTTGTAGAGTTAAATACTCTATTCTGTGAAACTTTGAAACTAATAACTATTCTATAAAATTATAATAGTCCATGCACTATTTATGATTTAATGAGAGAAAGAACAAATAAGTCTTAACCAATTACCAGTCTTTTAAGACACAGCATGTTCCTTTGAAAGCAAAGTGCTCTGCATATTTTAATATTAATGGAAGAGTTTCCCGGGAACAGCCGACATATGCCATAAATGCATATTAAATCCATCATTTTAACCTGCTTTGCTGGGGAGATAAATGATGAGATGAACTTTCAGATAGCATATGTTCTTTCTACCTCTGGGTCAGGCTGACAGGAGAGAAGAACGCAAGGAAATGTTCCAGAAAAGTTGCCCACCCCAGAGCGGAGTCAGAACGCATGGCAGGGGAGGTCGTCAGGTGCTGCACGCTTGATGAGGAAAGATGCAGCGATTGCAGCGCTCATACAACAGCATAAGTGTCGCAGTGTTAAACTGAATTCAACTTAAACTGGTTCACTTTTAAAAAGAATAACACCTGGAGAATGTTTTCTATTCACATTTCTATTCGTCTCAATTGCAGTTTCTTGGCTGATGCATTCCTCCCCAAAATTTCACAACTTAAAACCTGCCATATCTGCTCAAGACCTTCAATTCTTTTTGAGAAATCACAGACCTAAGCCATGAATATGAAGGCTACAAACAAGGAAAATAAAGGTCACTTTCATGCTTTTAAAACAGCCAAAAAAAAAAAAAAAGATGAAATACACTACCTTAGTCTACACTTTTTTTCTATTGAAAGAATCCTCAAATAATCCAAAGAATCAAGACTTCTTCAAAACGATTAAGCAACACTGAACTGCTTTCAACATTAACAATAATGAAAAATGTTTATTGAGCACCAAATCAGCACATTAGAATGATTTCCGATGGATGACACTGAAGAGTAATCATTAAATAAATAATTAAATAGAGTTTATATATAAGAATAAATTAATAAAAGAATGAATGACTCATTTTGTGTGTGTGTGTGTCTACAATATTGGTACCATATCAGTTATCCGCTGGCATTACACTTCTTAAAAAGGTTACATTTAAAAGTGTCACACACATCTTAAATCTTAAAAAAGAAAAAGAAAAAAAACTGTTAAATAATATTTTGGATACTATTATAATGTCGCTTAAATACATAATGTAGCATTTACAATTATTTTATAACTTTAGATATTAGTGTTTTAGTTTTGAAACTCTGAAAATAAATTTCAGCCAGAATTATAATACCAGTGTTATCCAAATTTATATGCTGCAATGCAATTAATTGATTCTGCAGAATGCATGAGATAGAAAAATCTTAGAGCTATCAGTGGAGGCTAATTGTTTCCAGCAGCTAATCATTGTTGTCACTGCATTATTTGTGTGGCCATTCTTCATGAGAATTGATGGAAGAAAAAAAAAAAAAACATGGGTTTGGTCTGACATAAAGGTGAATTATTTATTTTCTTCTTTTTTTTTTTCTTCTTTTTGATTTAATTAATATTTTACTTTCAGAAGAAAACTATGTTGTATCAGAATTTATTGATATGGACCCAGTGCTATTTTCAGTATGAAGTTTGTTAGCTTAGATCCAACATTAGCTTAAGACTTCATTACTGTTATACAAAAAAAGTATAATAATAATAATAACAAACAAATACAAATAAAATTCTCTGTATCAGTGGGTTTGAAATGGCACCTAGCCATGACACCAGCCTTATATAAATGACAAAAATACAATAAGAGACACTATAATTAAGAAAGTTCAAGCTGATGTGATATTGGCTGCCTTCATATTTTCCATTACCATGACACTATTTCATTATGAGCCAGACACCTCACATCACCATCTGAAAGATGTAGTGCAGAATAGAATATGCTTTATGGGCTGTTCCTGGGAAGATAAACACCTCATAACTGATCCTCAAGGTGGTTTCTGGGGTGACTGAAAAGAGCATCAATCAATTCGTGTAATCTCATGGACAGTGCTTCGTGAATGCAAATTACCATCACCTTTACACATGCTTATCCAAGCACCACACTTATTGCTAAGGTCTCGTTAATAATTAAGCAACCAGGTATGTGTCAGGGGTTATGCTGACTCTTTAAAGGGGTCATAAGAGGTTGCTAAAAAGAACATTGTTTTGTGTATTTGGTGTAATGAAATGTGTTTAAGCGATTTAAGGTTCAGAAAAACATTATTTTCCACATACTGTTGTAATATTGTTTCTCCTCTATGCCCTGCCTTTCTGAAACGTGTCGATTTTTACAAATCTCATCGGTCTGAAAAGCTAGATGTGCTCTGATTGGCCAGCTATCCAGTGCATTGTCATTGGCCGAGTACCTCAAGTGTGTGACGGAAATGTTACGCCCCTTACCAAACTGTGATGTTGCATTGCATTGCATCGCGTCTCGTAAACATAAAACCATGTCTGCATTTGTGATCAGAGAAATGACAAACTACAAGCGCTCTAAACTGTTCAAAACTTACGTTTTAATCATCAGTGAGTCAGAACAGCCAGCTTCTCTCCCAGGATCAGGAAACAGTCCTTCATAAAATGCGATACACACATCCAAATTTTGGGGTTGAACTGTTCTCGAACAGTGTTGTAAATACAACTTAGCCACAAATTTCTAGTTGTGTCTTCTTTTCAAAGGCCTAACAGAGTATTGTTAGGCCACTGTGGCAGCATTATGCAAATCTTACTGGATAGCATTCGCTTTCATCTAAAAGGCAGCTGCTTGGTTTGAGTTTGAGGTCTGGAAATGTATCATCATCATTACTTATAGGCACACAACCTCGTTAATAATCATAAGAGCCATGGATGACACAGTGTGTCACATTATTTAATGTTTACATAAAATACTATATGTATTGTTCAGAGGTGGGTGGAGTACCCAAAAACTTTACTCAAGTAAAAGTACTTATAGAAATATTTACTCAAGTAAAAGTACTAGTCTGCATTGTTACTTGAGTAAGAGTAAAAAAGTATTGGATAAAAAAAAATAATAATAATAATAATCAAGTAGTTAGTTACTAGTTATAAATATATATCATGAGCCTTTACTCCAGTCTTCAGTGTCACATAATCCTTCAGAAATCATTCCAATATGTTGATCTACTATCAATGATGTTCTTTTTAGCTTTCCATGCATCAAATAATCCTAAACAAAATGTCACAAGTTCCTATAAATATTAAGCAGCAAAACGGTTTCCTGCACTGTTTTGAAGGATCATGACTCTGAAAACTAGAGTAATGTAAAGAAATGTATATATACACTTTTTTTTTTTTTTAATTTTTATTAGAAACATTCCCAGACACATGAACTATATCATGAAATATCTAGATTCTCACCTTCATATTTGTTAGTTAATATGCGATGGTCAAAGTAGCCTAATAATGTAATCTATTAACTATGCATAACAACCTGTCTGTTTATAACAGATATGGGTGTCATGTCATAACATATTTTTAATGCAAGTGACTTTATATTAAATGTGAATTTAACACTGAAAGTTAATGTGATATAAAAACGGCTACTAATCTTTCATTGTACAGAAAGAGAGCAAATTCACTGACAGTCTAGAGTTCAATCTCTCTCAAAAACTCCCATTAAAATCACTGAATCTGTAAACACTGTGAAATCAATATCTCATTTACAGATTCGTACACACATCTGCACTTTGTTGTTTCTGATGAGAGAATTCTCCAGAAAGAGTTATTCAGTCAGCGAGCGAGTGAAGGAACACCAGCATTTTAGCAATGACTCATTGGAACACCTTTGAACATACATGTACCACTTGTGTAAGTAATGATAAATGACTACCGGAGCAGTACTTGGCAACCACATATTTATAATCCGGACAACATATTAAGAATTAACTATTGACATTCCATATTTGTTGACCACTACATTTTTTTGTTAAAAATGGCACCTTAAGAATGACCCATCAGCTGTCTGTGCTTTTGTAACCACACAAACATTCCTTAGGGCGATTCATAATGTAGTCATGCCAGTGAGCGATTTAAAAATGCCTGATTGGGATGATTTTACACCTATAAATGCCATTTTAATGTTCCAGGGCATTGCATTCCCTGTCACATCTGAACGACTGCTCATTTGCACTCTTGTAGGACATGAGTTAGCTTTAAGTGTAGTACATACTCAACAAATCATTTCTTTTACTGCCACTGTCTCAGGCCCGCACAGCGGGTTATCTGCCAGCCATTTTCAAATAGTCAATAAAAAACTCATATGAAGATGGCTATGCTATAGGCAACACCGTGCATTTCAATGAAAGGATTCCTATTCCAAACACTATGAGCTGAGGAAACACTTGAGGAACAATTATTTGAGGTGAAACCAGGGAACTGTGTCCAAATATTTATGCAGAATTGTTCAAATGCTTCTGATATTCCTACTGTATATGGGTCAAAGGGATTGTTACGGCGGAATAATGCATTCCGTGTGCTTGTTTAGGCTGCCTTATGCACTGTGTGATTGCATTTAAATGGTTGACACTTTCATTTTGAGCTCTTCCTGGAACAGTTGTGTGTGTGTGAGTGGTGAATGGCTGTATTTATTAGCAGATGGGAGTTTTTGTAAGCCTCACCTGATGTTTATCTGTCATTTCAAATACAGTTAATTAGGTTGGCTTTGCTGTTCCACAAAAAAGAATCAGAGAAACTGAAATATATATTTGATCTTTGTTTATTTTTTTTTATTATTATATATATATATATATATATATATATATATATATATATATATATATATATATATATATATATATATATATATATATATATATATATATATATAATAAGAAAGGATGATTAAATACTTAAAATAAAAAATAAAAAATGTTTTTTAGGATATTTTGGATAATGAGCCTTGAGATAAGACAAACATTGGATATTGTAAGGATACATTACTTAATTATTGGCTTCTTCATTAGCATATACATTTGTGTCAGCAAAGAGCAATTTTGCATGTATGTAATGTCTCATATAAACATTTGAATTGTTGCTTTTTGGTTCTGGTTGATGCATGTATTTTGAAGAAAATAAATATTCGTAGTAGCCTTTAAGCTGAAAAGTGTGTCCACCCCTCTGGATTGACCTGAACCACAGGAGTGAGACTGTCATGACCTCAGCATTTGGTGAAGATCGCCGTTTACTCAGAGGGCAGCGAGATCAGAGTGATTCATAACACTCCTGCTGTCAATCAACTTCACACTGAAAACTAGGGCTGGCCTCAATTAAAGATTTTTCTGGTCGACTAGTAGTCAGTCATTTTAAGCATTAGTCAACTAATTGCACCTTTTTACATGCATTGCAACCACACGGTTGACCCTTTTTTTTTCAGATTTTAATTGTTTCATATGAAAGTATACATTTCACTCTTTATAGAAACATTTTTCATGTCTGTAAGTCAAGTATACACAGAGTTTCACACTAAATGTATTAAAGCCAGAGATGGCAGAAAGTGCATCCTGTTTTTGTTTTCATTATTTTACAAAAGCGCAATGTTTTCTTATCCTGAGTGCACACAAATAAAAATAGATGCTTTACAGATTTGAGCGATGTATTACTCTTATTTGTATGACCAAAATGACTGAGTATTTTAAGAGCAAGTGACTGCACCTGTGCCTCCATCTGTCATGCTGTGAGCGCACTACTGTTCTGCTTCCTCACTCCGCACAGAAACTTGAATAGTGCACATTTTTCTAGGCTAACACTAGATTACTAGATTGCTACTACTCGCATATTTCCAGTGATAAGCCATATTTGAGGTTGATGAATGACAGTCGAGCATTTGGATGTTCTATATTACCACAAAATCCAGCCGTTAATTATCTGTCCATCATGGACTGCATGACCTCACCACTTCCTGTGGATTAACAAAAAAAAACATTTTTGGTCTCTTCTCGTCGACTAAAGGTCAGTCGACTAATAGGGGGCAGCAAATATTGACAAATTTAGAAGGATAGATAGACAGATTGATGGATGTATGGATCTGATAGATAGACACACATTTTGAGCACAACATAATATATGTGTTTTATATAAATGTAATTGTTGCAAATTAAATTATTAGTTGGTATTTTAGGAATAGTATTCATGCTGGAGTGTACTTTCACCCATGTGGTATATATGTTAACGTGTGTGTGTGTGTTGAAATTACAGAATTATGACTTTTTGAATATGTTACAATTGTGTGCAAAACAATCCAAAAACCATTGTTCATGTTGTGTTATATAGTACAATTTTTTTTTATTTTTTTATCATGCATACTTAGTATGTGATAACGGTATCTCACATGACCAACTAATCATTTTCCACCTCACCCCCTACCCGAATGCATTTGCAGGCTGTTTTGAATGTACTGTAAAGCAGGGACATATCCAGGGACAGCACCAGAAGGAAACCAAAAGCTGGAATGGTTTCTGGAAAACAGGGATGTATGGTCACCCTAAGATAGATGGATGGATAGATATATTTATCTGTTAGTCAGTCTATCTAAGTTCTTAGAAGTGTTCTCTATCTTTGCTCATTGAGGAGTGATTTTGCTAATTTGGCCAGAGCACCTGTTCAGTGCTTTGTTACAGTAGGTCCACAGCAGCTGATCAAATAGTTCACAAAAGTGCTGTTGCAGCACAATCTGCAGCCAGCAATGCACACTCGCAATAAATCACATCATCCGTCTAGTGGTTTTACAACAACATTGTCCCAAAGGCAGTCCACCACAGCAGCAATGCTTCTCATTTTCTCTTCTCTGCTCTTCCCCTTGAATAAGTATCACCTCCATCACCCTCTCTACCCAGCAGCAATCCGCATTAGCTTACAAAAGTGTCACTAATCACTATTAATATGAGGCAGAGGTGGAGTAACGTTGGGCAGAAATTCATTAGGCAGAGTTAATGCAGACGATCCAGTGGGTTGGAGGGCTCAATCATGCTGTTTGTCAGCCTGTGGTGAGCTGGTGTGTGACACAGTCACATCTAGTAATTAAAATCTGCCTTCCTCTGTCTGAGTCAAAGCCAGAGACAGTGAACCCAACCTGGGCCTGGCCTAGCCCAATACCCTTCTAACTGACCATCAAAGCTCTCAGTTAACCATGACATGTTCATGTGTGGCTCAGTGGTAGAGCATTGCATTAGCAGCACAAAAAGGTCATGGGTTCAATTCCCAGGGAACACACATACTGGTAAAAAAAAAATAAAGCCTGAATGCACTGTAAGTCACTTTGGATAAAAGTGTCTGCTAAATGCATTAATGTAAATGACACTTCAAGGGATAATTCACCCAAAAATTAAAATCCTGTCTTCATTTACTTACTGTCATGCTGTTACAAACCTATATGACTGTCTGTCTTTTGTGGAACATAATATATGATGTTTTCAAAAATGTTTCTTGTTTTCCACATCAGTCTGGTCAGATGTTTTGAACCCCAGCAACTTTCATTGTACGGAAAAAAACAACTGAAGCAAAACGTGGTGAACTCTCCATTTGAATACATTACTTGTGCTTGCTGAACATTCCAAACCATGGGAACTACTAGGGACTTTGTCTTCCATTTGTTCAATTTGAAACTGGATTTTTAGGCTTATTCATATTCCATGTCATCTAGTTATTCGGAATGCTGATTGAGTCTACTAACACTTCAATTATTTAATTGAGCATGAACATCTGATTCTAGTGCAAATGATATGATCCTGGGAAACAGTTCAAGCAAGCAAACAGTTAGAACTGTTAGAACCTTGACATATTTAAATGTTAAACAATGTCAAACGAAATGTCAATTTACTATATTTACGTAATTTACAAAATGAAAGAATTACAGAAGAAGATGTTCTAACTAAACTAAAATAATAATAAAAAAAGAAAATTATTAAATATCACATATAAATGAAATGAAAATTGTCTTAATGCAATTTATTCCGTAGGAATTATGAACTGGCTGCATTTAATTGATCAAAAATATAGTAAAAACCGCAATATTGTGAGAAAAATTTACATACCCCCCCCCCCCCCCCCCCCCACACACACACACACACACATATATATATATATATATATATTCCAATAACTATTTGCTGTGAAATTGCAGCATCATTATTGCAGTCTTTAATGTCACATGATCCTTCAGAAATCATTCTAATAAGCTGACTTGGTCCTCAGGAAACATTTATATTTATTGAATGGCAGCCATTGAAAACCTGCCATATATTCTGACTGTACACATTACAAATGTCTCATTGCATTATAATACATATTTTATACGCATTGCAATAGCATGTCTCAGCAGAAATACAAACCAAGTGATTGAATATTCTATCCCTCATTACTTATTATGGTTGTGATAAGGAAGAGAAAAAAAAACCTCAGACTTACATGGAAAAGATAGCTTTTATCGCTTGTCACTTCATCAGGTCTCATCTAGTTAAGACACAGCTTTAGTTGACATGCAGAACATTGCTCCACTAATTAAGTGTCGGAGCTTGTGAATTATAAATGGTATTCTGTGTCTCTCGCTGTTTCTCTGTTCAAGGTCTTATTCTCTAAGTTATCAGTGGCTGTGCCTTAGTGCTTTCCAGCCTCTACTGAACTCATTCTTACAGGCCATGATTGCTTTGCTGGCCTTGAAGGAGAGAAGACATGGGTTGCTACCACTTCTCTGTAAACTTTTTTTTTTTGACTGAAAATGTATTAATTCAAGTAATTCATGTTGTCCAGCAGTGTGTTTCCCATACTTTCTGATTAACTCCCATAGTACAATTCATCATTGGTCAAACTAACCAACAGCTAATCAACCAACAAACATGGTAACATGGTCACGGGACTGTTTTATACTACATGACACACAGGTGGTGGTGTAATAACTTCTACTTATTAATTGATTCAAGATTTTTTTAAATCTTGTTATGCAGTATCTAATTGGCATAGCATAGGTCAGCAAGTTTCACCACAGAATAAGTTCTCCAGGATTCTGCTGTAACGAACATGTCTCTTTGTTAATGAGGGATTTGTGGACACAATGTTCCTCTAGATTTGTGGAGTAAAAAATAGTTTTATTGTAAAGTAAAAAGCTAAAATTATTCATTTTTTTTACTAAACTGTCAAAATAAAATTTTAAATAGAATAATTGATTTAGTATTTTATATTACTATAACTTTAAAATATGAGTCAGAATCCGCTAGACAAATAATGGTTTTAAAAATTGATTTTTAATATATATCTGCATTTGCATGGGTTTAAACAAAATGTTTATATATATGTAATATTAAATGTATAAATGTGTGTGTATATATATATATGTGTGTGTGTGTGTGTTACGCCTGTCGGAAACTCAATCAATGTCTGTCAAAAAATAACATGCACAATACACGGTATAGTATTTACGAGCAGCAGAGGTCCAGGGAGTGCATGCATTACCTGGAAAACCCACACTACAGGATGTTTCGCCTAAGAGAAAAACATGGCCTGAGTGGATTCAACATGTCTGTCAGAGATGATAACATACACACACACACACACACACACACACACACACACACACACATATAAGTGCTGAAATTGACAAATTATTTTTTTCTTCTCTCAGCTTCTGTTGTTTAGGAAATTGTTTTTTTTTTCTTGTTATTTTTTTCTAATATAATATGTTACATTTTTACACGACTTGATCAATTGAGTTACCCCTTTGCTGATTTTGAGCAATTAACTATATAAATAAGCTCAGGAGATTTCTATTTTTGGGGCCATCATTTTTTTACATTTTGTGATATAATAACTAAATTATCAAATGTATCTATTTTCCTTAATACATTACCTGGTGCATCATCATACTCCATATGCTTAGCTTATATTTAAATATGTTACAATTTAAAAGTACAATTTTATTGACCATTTAAGTCCACGTATCATACTAACAGCAAACTATGCTTTTAACCACAGGTCAACAAGAGCTGTAATTTTAACTATGCCAATTGTTTATTATTATTTTTAGGAAACAATTCTTGAACTACAGTATGTTGGTAACAACAGAACTTTTAACCTAACAGCAGTTTGGCTAAGAGTGCTTTTGGGAAACTCACCCCAGAAAAGGATGCCAGTGTCAAAAAACTGAACTTACAGGTAAGTGCACAACATGAACACATTATGTTTTAAAGGGTTCTTGTTTACAGGTTTAAGGGAAAGCTGAATTTGAGCTTTTACTAACACATATTCTGCTTATATTTTATTAAAGCAGCTGCACTGAGCATGGCATTAGGTCGATGATGTGGTTCCCCCTCTGCAGCCATTGAATAAAAGACTTAGTTAATGAGTATGAAAACACTTCAAAAGCAATAATTAGGCACACTGCAAACAATAAATTAAATACTCCTCCCCTCCGCAGACTGCTCTCTCAAATCAATGCTTATTTCAATAGGTTGTGCAATGGAACCTCCAGTGATAACTATAGATCGGAGCAGACTGAGTAATGAATTAATGCTCGATAGCAGGCACATTTCAATGAGCTCACTGCTGCACTGTTGGCTAATCTTGCTACTGTAATTATGGCATACACTTCAATTCAAAACACAGTGTGACTACCATCACTTCTGGGCCTGGTTCAAGTCCCTACTTTCAACTGAGTTTGGTAGTTTAGGTGTGTACAATCAAAATTATTTAAAATAAATACGATAAAGATAGATTACAATAGCTTTTCCTTTCATGATAATATTAGCCCTTTTTTAATGTACTGAAAGTCAGTTACTGCATCTTTTACAAACTGCAGAACTTCTATAACTATGCATTTTAATAATAAGGTAACACTTTATAATAACTGCATGCTATTAATCATTAGTTAAGCATTAGGAAACAGATAATTCATCATTTATAAAGCATTAATAGACATTTCCAAGCAGTTTATAAATACAAATATAAATGCTTTATACCTGATTTAAAAGCATATCTATAATGTGTTTAGTAATTGTTTTTTCATACTTTATTACTGATCAATTTATCATTTCTAAATGAAGTATAGCATTATTTACACACCAGTTATTAAGGAGTTGTCCGTGGTTCATAAGATCACTTAGAAATTGTAAGTAAATGATTAATAAACTATTTAAATGTGCATTCATACATCTTTTTATTCAGACATATAGTAATAGTTACTTATAGTGTTAATAAATGGTTTATTAACATGTATTTCTACTGTAATTCAGGGTTAAATCAGGTAGTTATAAAACATATGTAGTTGTTAGTTAACTATTTTTGTGAGCTCATCTAAAGTGAGGACTATTTATGCCTTGTAAAGCTTTTACAAATGAGATTTAAAGGCTTTTAATATTTCTATGTTCTGTATCACTGTGTTGTGTTTGTTTCCGTTTTTTTGTTTAGAAGATAACTGAGCCTTTAAATATCCTTTATAAATGCTTTACAAGGCATAACTAGTCCTCACTTTAGATGAGCTAACATAAATAGTTAACTGACCACTACTAAATGCTTTATAACTACCTGAATTTACTACATTTCTTGTGATCTTATGAATCACTGGCAACTCCTTAATAACTGGTGTGTAAATAATGCTATACTTCATTGAGAAATTATAAATTGATCATGAATAAAGTATGAAAATACAATTATTAAACACATTATAGATATGCTTTTAAATAAAGAATAAAGCATTTATATCTGTATTTATAAACTACTTATTACTGTCTATTAATGCTTTATAAATTATGAATTATCTGTTTACTAATGCTTAATTAATGATTAATAGTGTGCAGTTATTATAAAGTGTTACCAATAATAATAATCCATGTGTGTCAGTAAATTTTAAGAAATGTTTTCATCATATACCAGAAGAGAAAAACAACATTAAACCTTGTTTGACATCACTGACTAACCTACTGCCCGTACACTTGGTTATTTGAACAAATATAATGCACCTATACTCCTACAGTCATAAATAATTCTTCAAATCTTACAGTATGTTCAGCACGTGTTCTTTTGAAAGAAACCAGATAAGATATTAAAAATAAGATTCTGTAGTGGACAGCAGATGACAGCTTCATTTTGATTTGGATAACAAAGTATGCCTCTTGTCTTCAGATAAAACAACACTACCTCTTGTGGGGGGGGGGTGCTTTGTTCTCCCTCAAGGTTACCATTTGTGGTCGGCAGGACTGGGGACTTCAGCATTCCATTGATCAAAGACTGCTCCAATCACCACATATATCTTTCACTGATCACAGTCCTACATTCTTGAGATCTAAGTATGAATGACCGCTCAGGCTGGCCAAACTAGTTTTGCTTGTTTTGTGGCTGAAGCCACAACGAAAGGACATCTTCGCACGCATTCACACAAAGTGGACACACAATTGATTAAACCTTCTTCAAAACCATTCACAGAACTGTATATACTTAACCCTAAAAGAGGTAACGTACTGTATCCTATGGGATGGGAAGCTGTGTGGAGAAGCAGTGAAAGTGTAGGTCTCATCTCATGGTTTTAGATGAGGTGACTTTTGTTTCTCCATTCTTTGTTTAGCTCATAGGCAGAATTTAAATCTACATGTTGACCTGTAGTGGGAAATCTACTCACCCTCCGATAAATGTCAGTCTAGTTCACATATTTAAACACGTTGGAGGGGACTTACCTGTTTAAAAAGCTGTTGTTCAGCATTAGCTTATCCGGGTTACATTGAAATTGAGTAAATTAAATGCTTATATTTTTAATCGTTTTGGAAATATTTGTGTATCGGGGGATATGTCACCCTTTTAGGGGTATAAACTTTACTTTACTTTACTTTACTTTATTGGTTTATAGTAATGTGGACAACCTCTTTTAATCAAAAGAGCAGCTTTAGCCTCTACGGCTAATTTCCAGCTGTAAACGATTGATTTGTGACAGAAAACTGCATTAGAAAGGTGCATTAGAGGTGTGCTAAGCTATTGTTGCTGGATCTTCTGTACAGACTTCGGAACCCTCGCCCTTCAAGGCTCTTCCGTTTGCGTGTTTTCAGACCAAGGACCTTCTGAGACTCAGGAGTTCATTGTTCACAAGTGCTTCGTGTTCAAGACTGTGAAATGGATACGACTCCTTTCTTCCCACTGTAGTGTGGCCAATATCAAACAACTGGAAGACATTGTGGCCCAGATGTGGAACGTAACTATTACCTCTTCCAAACCTCTTTCCAGAGACCATTGGCATTAGAGTGTATTGTCAGTTTATGATTATCTTATTTGCATTAGATTTTATAGCTGATGACAGAAAATAACAAATAATCTCTTGATTTACTTTGTGAATCTAGAATAAAGTTTCCCTCATTAATTCCAGGAAACTGTAGTTTATCTTTCCATAATATTGTAAAAGGCTCTACAAGTTAACGATTCTCTAAAATCCTTCAGATTAGTCAGACTAAAACTTACTCCAATGTATGTAATTATTCTTGTTTATTCAACAATCTTACATGATTGTTCATTACTGTCATGGTTAAATTCTTGGCTGGTGCCCCATAAATAGTGTGACCAAAACTTAATATTAGTGCTGTCAATCGATTAAAAAAAATTAACTAATTAATCGCACAAATTTTTTTAATTAATCGCGATTAATCGCAATTAAAAGACTGAAACTTTTTGGATATGTAAATGTAAAATGTAAATAATTAATGTAAATTCAAGACAAAGAAACTATTTAAATTCAAAATATGATTGTTTATTGGAATTTTTGTTTAACTTGTAACACAGATTTTCTCATGTAAACAACATACCTGCAGTAAACCATCAATATCCTCCAAATTAACTGTTGGCTTGAAAGCCATATTTATTACAGAAATAAAAACACAGGCATGTAAGTACCATTTGAATTTCAAAACACTCAATGCCAATATAAAACAAAAATGATTTCCATGTTGAATTCTAAGTGGACTGCAAAAAAATTCCAAAGCATAGTCATTGCCAGTGCTTTAAGTGGGCCGGTACGCACCAGTACTCAGTACAGCCACTTCCAAATATAGCTCATTTGGACATCTGTTTTAATAGAGGTTTTAATCTTTTACCTGCACTGCCGATTTTCAGAGCGCCCTTCACAATGCAAGCTTCCTAATTCATCCCACCCAGAGCAGAAACTACATGACCCATTCACCCTTAAAGGGACACTGAGTAGGAATTACTCCCATCTAGTGGTGAAATTGTATTTTGCATTCAAACTAATTTTGCTCTCCAGCGCCTCGCTTTTTCAAATGCGCGTTGCATCTACGGTAGGCGATATGTACCAAAAAGCTTTGACAGGATGTATTCTAATAGCACTTCGTCGAGTTTTCCTTCAGGTGAACAGGTGTGTTATTTCAAACAAACTGCAACATGACAACTAACAAACGAATGTTACAGTATGAATTACTGACTGTGGAAAACATGAAATATTGTAATTAGTAGTTATGTCTAATTTATTTGTTATATTTTCTGAATTATATGCATTGTTAGATATAAAAAAATATTATAATATAGACTGTAACACTGACTTACCTGTCGAGTAGAAAACTGGCCACTTCAGCGTCTCTTTTGAAATTTTTATCCAGCATTAGCTCTTTCCACCTAGAAAAAGCTTCCCCGACATTAACTCTTGTTTTCTGTAATCTACGGTCACGTTTCCTTTTACGTTCTATTTTTGACTGTTTTGGCGACGATGTTTTCTTCTCCTGTGGCGCGGCATATGTATGGTCCATAATAAGAATGCAATCCAGACTTTTAAACTTGCCGGTGCAGTTTCAAGCGCCTCTCACTGCTCTGCACCTGCGTTTCTGGCTCTGACCGAAAACGCGCTGTGGAAACGCGTTGGCTTAGTACTTTTTGTCCCTCTCTGCTATTATAGTTTTGCAAGATGGCGGAACTACATGGAAGCCTCCGTCAACCTACCCGTCCCATGTATATAAAGATAATAAATTCTTCATTTACAAGGATTAGTTTAAACATTGGCATAGGTATTTGTACACCATTGAGGGCATATTTATGAATAAAAATATTGATTTTAGATAATAAAATACCTAAAAAGTTACTTATTGTCCCTTTAAGTTACACAAGTGAATAGCGCATGTGTCGCTTTTCCCACTGTTAAGTGTCAACAACTCAACGTGGCCGGAGAAGGTGTGTGAAACTCGTTGTGAGTTATACTAAAGCAAAATCTTGAGTATTTATTGTCTGATAAACATAAAAAACTTACTGCGGAGGTTGAGTCGTCCTGCAGCCCCCGCTGGCTGTACATTGGCTGCAGCATCTTTTTTCTAAGTTCTAAAAAAATACTGTAGAAGGCAAGGCACAAATTTAGATATTCATTTATCTAATTAATCTATAGCCTATGCACAAAGACAATATGATCTTTTTGTCCCCTTTGTGTTTTAAAGCTTGATGAAGAGAGAGAGCGCAAGTTGCTGCAGCTGAGGAGGACAGTGATGCACGCGTACAGGAGTGATTGACAGTTCGCGGCACTGTGTACAAAAAATACTCAGCTACACAATTATTTCGTTATTTTCGTTTAAGCTTATTAACGTTAGTACGGAAGTTCTAAGCGGCCATGCATTATAATATTTTTTCTTCTCGTTTTCTCGTTATAACGACTTAATTTTCTCATTATCTCGACATAACGAAGTTCGTTTTCTCGTTATAACGACTTCATTTTCTCGTTTTCTCGACATAACGAAGTTCGTTTTCTCATTATAACTAGTTTTGATGGGGTGTTGTATACTATACACTTTACTGTACGTGGACCTTCCTCGTGATCGCTATAATTTGTGCAGTCTTCATTACTGACATTTAATTAATTCATAAATGTTAAATATGCTTGAATCAATATGAATATTTTGTGTATTAAGTTCCTGCTAGATGCATGAGTTTCACCAACGCGTTCTGTGTCATAAAATAACTGCTTATCAATACAAGGTTGACATAACTGTATTCTGTTTATCTACAGTAGGACGGGATTTAACGATGTAGGCTGATGTGCTTCTTTTCCTTATTACTAATCTTTATTGTTAACCATATTAATTAGAAATGTGATATATATGTAAAATCCATAGGCTTATTTAATTCAGTTTTGTTCTATAATGTTGTAATCGTTTTTTCTACACACACACACACACACACTACACGTAGTCCTACACATGGACGCTCTTTTCAAACAGAAGCTTGTAACACACATGATATCTGCCACATCATATAATGACTACTACAAATTACAAATTATATATAATTTATTTCAAATAAAGGGAAAATGAAAAGTGAGTTTAATCCAAGCAGCTCTAATTTCGCGGTGTTGCCATTTAAACATGTTAATTACAAAAACAAAACGTTCGTTGTACTGTCTCTGGAAAAATCAACAGTGATTGATCAGCCTTTATTTATATACAGTATTGTAGACGTTATTACCTAGGCGAAATATAGGCTACAGTATAGCCCCTGCATGGTTGTCCATCAGATGCCTGTCAAAGTTGAGTTCGTTACTATAGCAACAGTAAAACTGTCATGTCGTTATAATGAGAAAACAAACTTTCGTTATGTCGAGATAACGAGAAAAATAAGTCGTTATAATGAGAAAACGAACTTCATTATGTCGAGATAACGAGAAAAATAAGTCATTATAAGGAGAAAACGACTTTCGTTATGTCGAGATAACGAGAAAATTAAGTCATTATAACGAGAAAACAAAAAGGAAAAAAAAATTATAATGCATGGCCGCTTAGAACTTCCGTACGTTAGCGTTACAGAAAGGTCTGATTTACGCACTGTTACAGTCATTGTTTTTTTTTTTTTTTAAACAATGACATTTGAGTTCATGATTTTAATGTTGCTGTTTCTTGTGGCAGACTGAATGAAGAGTAATGTTTCTTGTGGCAGACTGAAGAGTAATCCAGCAGAGTTTTATACTGAAACTTTCCATCTAAAAGTCCTTCCTTGGTCTTATCCATATTTCTTTGCACGTTGAACACACATAGGCCACAACTGGAAATAAAAAAAACTGCAACCACGTTAATTGCGTTATTTTTTTTTTACGCGTTAAATATTTCAAATTAATCGAATGCGTTAACGCGCTAATTTTGACAGCACTACTTAATATCAATATTAATATTAGAATTTTAGCCCAAAGCCATCACACTGGTGGTGCAACTTAGATTTGAAATCACTACATTTAGTAGCACTGAAAATCACTACAATTCTCAACAATACAATACCCGCAGAACACCCATATGCTTACACTGAAGTAAGAACCTGAGTCATATCTACAAACCAGAATATCATAGACATTTAAAGAAGGGTTTTTAACCTAGCACCTACTCAAAAAAAACAAAAAAACTAGCAACTGCATAACAATACACTCACAACCACTCAGAATACTTTAGCAGCTGTGTAGCAGTGCACAACTTACATTTTGCTTTAGAAAATGCAAAACCCTAGGTATATGTTTGTTGGGGTAAAAACCTAGTAAAAGCCTTCCAATCTATGGTAGTGTAATAACAGATTTCTTGTAAGAAAGAAGAAATGCAAATCAGCATTTCTCACAAACAGCATATGAAACCTTGATGCATAAAATTGAACACAATCTGTTCAGTGAGTCATCTCACTTAGAGTAAGGTGTGCTGTGGAAGCCAAAAGAAATTGGGTGTTTTGTTTAGATCAGGAGCTGTCCAGCACTTCAGCACCTGGATTCAGCAGCACCATGGACAGCAGTGGTCCTACAAACACATACATGACTGTCACATCATTAAAGAAAGTACTAAATGTTTACAAAAGGAAATGCAAATGGTATCTGTCCATGCAAAAATCAGTGTCACAATGCCAGGACACTGATATGTGGCTGTTATGTGTTCTGTGTTGTAACTATTTAGTCACTTTCTAGCCCACCCCAAGTCAATGAATCAATCTACCAGTATTGGATTTTTGTTTTCTAGTCTAAAATCATAAATCTCTACATCAGAAAAGTATTAGATCACCTCTCAACAATAAAGTGATATTCATGTCTAATTATTACATCTAGTCTGCACTAAAAACAACAAACTCTTCCATTGGTCACCACTACTTGTTTATGCTGTAAGCAGTGAAGCATGCTGAAGTCTCCAACGACTGAATGCCACCAGAAACTATGACATAGACTCATGGTGAATATAGAACTCTAGTGAACTTGCCTCAAGGTAAATCTGAGAATAACACTGACTGTGTGTGTCTTTCCAGGGAGAGTAAAGCAGGAAGCGCTCAGGTTTACAACCGCAATCATTTAGCAGATGTTGGGAAAGTCATGGGAGACTCAGATTTCCTTTGAGCAGGTGTTCTTTAGTGTTTGTTTTAAAAGTTTTGGAAAAGTTTGGAGAACACTTGGGGCCATTCCATCCTCATCACAGTGGGTGATGTTTGTTCTTGGTCTTATTTTGTGTCTTGACATAACTAGTGAGCACGGTGCCACAACAAAGACCCTTTTTCCTCTATCCACTCCTGTTACACCGATTTGCTGAGATGCTTTTCCTTTCCTCAGATAGCATAAACATGATTTCCCTCAGCCCTACTAAAAGTCAAGCTTAAGTTTAGCAATATAACTCAATATATGCACAGTCATGTACAATGTTTACTTCAGTGAAAGGTGGTAAATCTGCCTGCACATAATCAAATAAGCATCTTCAGCTCTTTATCTGTGTGTTTATGTACATCATGCTGAATAGATGGCATACATTCTCAACCATTTTTCTTATTAACCTGTCACATCCGATAAGCAAAATCAGTATTTGTTGAAAAACCATATCCCAAATGTACAGTACTAAACCTTCCCTTATATGAATGTATTACAACAGGGACCTCTAGTGGTTAACAGATATCACAGCTTGCCAGTAGGAAAAATTAAACAAATGTTAAAAGCTTTTGATCTCCAAAGCACAGAACAGTACATTTAATAGTAACAGATAAGCAAACCTTCTTACCAGGTAATGCAAACACACATTTCTCCAAAATAAAAAAAGAATGCAAATTGGCGAGTTAAACATTTTAACTGGTCTTGTTCTAAATGGCCTCCAGAGAAATTAGATCAAAGGCAGTCCCATAATGAGTGACAGACTGATATATCATCGCAGCATGATTGACTGACTGTTGTAAATATGGCTTTGGAAAAAATGTAATTTTTGCAAAACTCCAAAAACACACCGATATACGTATACAATTCACTGCAGTTTCTAGCTGAATTGAACACTATTGGTAGTAAAAACTCAAACAAAAATTATGACTACAGAGGCGGATTATTGATTATCAATGACTTACTTTTACACGGCTCCTTGCACAATACTATGTTATGACCTTAAAGTGTCCCTATTATGCCATTTTGCATTTCGTGCAGTGTGTAATGTAGCTGTAAGTGAATGCAAATTATCTGCAAATTTGTAAAGTTGAAAGTGCACGATAAATAAAGTTACTGTCTCCTAAAAAAAAGAACTGACTTTTAATTGACGTTTAAAACCTATTTTAAATTCATATTTTGAGAAAACAAAAGCATTTTTTTTTTTACCTTGCAAGCATGTCAACCTATTGTAGGAGACCCCCAAAACAATATTAGGAACCTTTAAAATGGCATATTAGGGGCACTTTAAAACACTTTTACCATAGATCATGCATTTTGACATTTGCTGCTGCATATGCTTTTCTAAAGGGGCAAAAATTGCTTAGTAGCTCGCCTGGTACAGCACTACATGAGTAAAGTGTATAAGTCCAGTGAAACAAGTCTTGAAAAAAGAGTTCAAAGCCTTGAACAAACTAAAACAACAAAAGAGCTTCAGTAAATCCATTTTATCTCAAGTTTGCTTTTGTTGGTTTTTAATGTCATTTATTAAATTAAATT
This sequence comes from Carassius auratus, assembly GCF_003368295.1. Classification (NCBI taxonomy): domain Eukaryota; kingdom Metazoa; phylum Chordata; class Actinopteri; order Cypriniformes; family Cyprinidae; genus Carassius; species Carassius auratus. The sequence goes on along the minus strand of NC_039291.1, from coordinate 8,623,750 downwards.
AAATTAAATTGATTTATTCAGGTCAAAATCATTTCATATCACTGAATCAACCTAAAAATATTACATTACACCACCAAAATAACTTTATATGGGTTGAATCTAAAAGAAATATATCTTAAGAGTAACAATTGCAGGTTACCACTTTATAAGTGTACCTGCCTCAAATTTGAACAGCATTTGTATAATTTATCTCATCAAGGCTGCTATACCCAGAGTATAAATATAGTCTGCTGTTTTCTGCAGAGAAACAAGGGCCTTACTGATGCATGTGTCAAACAATTTCTGCATTAATACTGCTTCTCCTTTGTAAAGTCACTCTCTGCTCCAGTATGGTATAATGACGTTCCCTACAGAACAATTCGTCAAACTCTTCTTGAGTCTCAGTTGAATGGACACAAAACCCACACAATGTGACACTTTCTGCTTGTCCACGGGATACACAGAATCCTCAGAGATAATACCCTTTCACACCTCTGTGTTCCTGTCATTGTCACGGCTTGTCATAAAGAGAATACTACCATGATGTGTGTCCTACCTTAGGGACAAAACTAATGGTGTTGTCCTTACATATACCTCGTTACACTGTGAGGAACAGTGGCCAAGGCTGCCATGAACAACTGAACGCAACAACCACGGCAGTGACAGACATAAACAGTCCTGTAGACCTCAGGTTTCAGGTAGAAGAAGTCTAGAACTTGATTTTTAGGCTGTACAAAGACTTGTGAGCAATTGTAAGTCCACAAAAAAACTACATTCAGTCTTCACTCCCCAACGATTTTAATACACATACTAGCACATCTTCAAAATGTATCATACAGTCAGCTTAAAAGGAGTGTACTGTATTTTAACAATGGATCTTCTTTAATTTCTCTACATTCAGTAAGTAATTAATTCAGTATTTATCAAAACACAAGGCATTTGTGGTTCCCTTTCAGTTGGTCACTCTCGACTTCACGTCAATGACCATCCAATTGGGATATTGCTTCAATAGATCAATCTACTTCGAGTGTAAACTAAATGAGCCAATGCACATTGGCATGCAATTATTGCATCCAGCTACAGCTGATCACAGCGTGATTTCAAGAAGGCAGCAGGTGCAATGCATACCAGCTTTTCACTTCGGAGCCAAGCGACAACATTGTTCTGCTCCACAGTACATCAACCGGCAAGGTGGTCTGCGATCCTGTTGCATGTCACAACTCACCCGCCACTTCCTCCTTTGGAGTCGGATGGTTCTGAGGTCACTTCGTGCCATTCACATTCCGAGCCTGCTCAACCGTATAGCCGAAAAGCTGTCTCAAGCTGCGCTCCCAGGAGAGTGGCGACTCCATCCACGGATGCTCCAACTGATTTGGAGACATTTCGGAGCCACTCAGGAAGACCTGTTCCCCGGACTAGAGCTCCTCGTGACAGCCCCTCCATGGTGGATTCCTCTGAGGAAGGACCTAATGACTTAGAGACGGGGCACCCTATGGCACCCTCGTCCAGACCTCTGGAAATTTCATGTCTGGTCCCTAGATAGGACTCGGAGGTTCTAGGTGATCTACCCCAAGAGGTAGTTCCACCATCACTTCAGCAAGTGCACCGTTGATGAGACACACTTACGCATTCCTTAGAGGGGCCAGGAGGTTAAATCCTTCCCGGGCCACCTCCATACCCTCCTGGGATCTGTCTCTAGTGCATAAATCACTACAGTAGGGCCCATTTGAAAATTTTCACTCAGTCAAGATAAGGTTTCTTTCATTGGCCTCCATCAAGATGATAGCAGAACTGCATGCATTTTCTGTTGACAATTCATGCCTAGAGTCTGGGCCGGCTGACTCCCAGGTAATCCTGAGGCCCCATCCCGGCTATGTGCCCAAAGTTCCCACTACTCCCTTTAGGCATCAGGTGGTGAACCTGCAAGCACTGCCCTTGGAGGAGGCAGACCCAGTCCGTGCTTTGCTCTGTCCTGTCCGAGCTCTGAGATGCTAAGTAGACCGGACACAAAGCTTTAGGACCTCAGATCAGCTCTTTGTCTGTTATGGAGGCTGGTAGAAGGGAGAGACCATCTCTAAGCAGAGGATGGCCCACTGAATTGTGGATGCCATCACCCTGGTTTATCAGGCACAGGGTGTGCCTTGCCCATTCAGGTTGCAAGCTCAATCAACTAGAAGTGTTGCATCCTCCTGGGCACTGACTTGTGGTGCCTCGATGACAGATATCTGTAGATCTTTGGGCTGGGTGACCCCGAACACATCTGTTAGGTTATATTGCCTTTGTGTGGAGCCGGTATCCTACTGTGTTCTCACCTCAAATGGGCAGTGGTACCGAAAGGGCCTGGTTAGTGTTGGCTTGCTAAAACTACTCCAGAGTGCCCGTACTGAAGACTCACAGACGTGACGTCTCTGTTACCTTCTTCATGGAATGAGGGTTACCATATGTAACCAATACGTTTCTCATTCAAACTCAGTCATTAGCAAAAATCCATGTGTCTTCAGTTTATTTCAAACCTATAATTTATGCTCAAAAATTTTGCAAATGAATTGAATTATCTAAACTGAATTAGACAACGAGGTTTATTTATACAGCTGAATTTCTTCAATAATATATATATATATATATATATATATATATATATATATATATATATATATATATATATATATATGCACACACAATATTTGTCAGTACATTCAAAAGTAAAATTTGTCCATATTTCAAAGACAATAGGAGTAATTATGAAATAACATATAATGATTATGGATAAGGTTGGTGTTCATGCTTTTGCCACCATGTATTAGGCCAGTGTTGTACATTCCGGCTCCTGGAGGGCCACTTTCCTGCAGAGTTTAGCTCCAGTTCTAATTAAACACACCTGAACCAGCTAATTAAGGTCATCAGGCTCACTGGCTGCACCCAAAAACCTAGGCTTCTGACTTGCTGCCTCACTGCCTTATCTTGCAGGCTGTGTTTGCGCACAAAGGCACCGCACAAAACAGATTTTGGCTTCTGAGGCAGTATAATGGTTTAATGATCTACAACAAAATAGAAACTACCCTCTAGAAACTTCCAGGCAAATGTGTTGGAGCTGGTTGGAACTAAAATCTGCAGGACACTGGTCCTCCAGGAGCAGGATCGGACACACCAGCAAATAATGACCAAAATGATGTGCATGGCTTGACAGTAGGATGCCTCTGTTCTCTAAGAAAAAGATGATGACAAAGACTATGCGATCAGAAGACATCTGTAATAATGTTTTGTAAAATCCAAAATAGTAATATTTGCTTTAATTGAAATTTTGCAAACAACCTCTACACATTATAGCTATAATGGTTTGAGAATACTTTGCTGCCTCTGGACCAGGACTGTTTTTAACACTACATTATACCAGAACATTCTAGAGGACAAATGTCAACTAAATGTGATCTGAAACAAAAAAGAAAGTTGATCCACAAGAAAGACCCTGCACATATAAGAAGGTCAACCACTGAATGGTTAATGAAGAAGAAATTTAATGTTTTGAAATAAGTTAAAGTCCTGACCTAAATCAACATAAATATTGTGGAAGGATCTGAATAAAGCAGTTCATAATAGAAAAAGACATCACTGATTTCAAGCAATGCTGAATGGAGAATCCAAAGGTTATTTATTCATTTGTTGATATTTGCTGCTCAAGGGGGTTACCGCACACCACCTGCTGCAGAGATTCATATACCTTAACACAAAAAGACAAATACTCTTAGATAAATTGTGTTATTTATTTGATTAGACTCAAACATGTTCACAATGCAAACACTGTGAAATAAGCAGTTAAAAGGCTAGCTGTAGCTGACAGAGTTTTACATAAAATAAATGTGCCAACAATTTAAGTTTTAAAGATTTTTCTAAAATTAGCATATACAGGTGCTGGTCATATAATTAGAATATCATCAAAAAGTTGATTTATTTCACTATTTCCATTCAAAAAGTGAAACTTGAAACTATATTATATCCATTCATTACACACAGACTGATATATTTCAAATGTATATTTCTTTTAATTTTGATGATTAAAACCGACAACCCAAATTCAGTATCACCGAAAATTAGAATATTACTTAAGACCAATACAAAGAAAGGATTTTTAGAAATCTTGTATGAACATGAAAAGTATGAGCATGTACAGCACTCAATATTTAGTTGGGGCTCCTTTTGCCTGAATTACTGCAGCAATGTGGCGTGGCATGGAGTCGATCAGTCTGTGGCACTGCTCAGGTGTAATGAGAGCCCTGGTTGCTCTGATAGTGGCCTTCAGCTCTTCTGCATTGTTGGGTTTGGCATATCTCATCTTCCTCTTCATAAAACCCCTTACATTTTCTATGGGGTTAAGGTCAGGAGAATTTGCTGGCCAATTACCATGGTCCTTAAACCAGGTACTGGAAGCTTGGGCACTGTGTGCAGGTGCCAAGTCCTGTTGGAAAATGAAATCTGCATCTCCATAAAGTTGGTCAGCAGCAGGAAGCATGAAGTGCTCTAAAACTTCCTGGTATACGGCTGTGTTGACCTTGGACCTCACAAAAACACAGTGGACCAACACCAGCAGATGACATGGCACCCCAAACCATCACTGACTGTGGAAACTTTACACTAGACCACAAGCAATGTGGATTGTGTGCCTCTTCTCTCTTCCTCCAGACTCTGGGAACCTGATTTCCAAAGGAAATGCTAAATTTACTTTCATCAGTGAACATAACTTTGGACCACTCAGCAGCAGTCCAGTCTTTTTAGAAGCAAGACACTTCTGATGCTCTCTGTTGTTCAAGAGTGGCTGAAACCCATGTTTGTACCCATGTCTGTACATGTATGACTCCAACTGCAGTCCACTCTTTGTGAATCTCCCCCACATTTTTGAATGGGTTTTGTTTCAAAATTCTCTCCAGGGTGCGGTTATCCCTATTGCTTGTACACTTTTTTCTACCACATCTTTTCCTTCCCTTCACCTCTCTATTAATGTACATGGACACAGAGCTCTGTGAACAGCCAGCCTCTTTTGCAATGACCTTTTGTGTCTTGCCCTCCTTGTGCAAGGTGTCAATGGTCGTCTTTTGGACAACTGTCAAGACAGCAAGTCTTCCCCATGATTGTGTAGCCTACAGAACTAGACTGAGAGACCATTTAAAGGCTTTGCAGGTGTTTTAAGTTAATTTGCTGATTAGAGTGTGGCACCAGGTGTCAATATTGAACCTTTTCACAATATTCTTATTTTCTGAGATACTGAATTTGGGGTTTTCCTTAGTTGTCAGTTATAATCATGGAAAATTCAAAGAAATTAACATTTGAAATATATCAGTCTGTGTGTAATGAATGAATATAATATACACGTTTCATGTTTTGAATGGAATTAGTGAAATAAATCAACTTTTTGATGATATTCTAATTATATGACCAGCACCTGTATTCCATTAAATGAAATAGTATTAATATACAAATTTTTGAAAACTATATATTTTTTCTCTTAGAATATATACTACAAACCACCTTAAAAACACGTGAAGAGAAAGTCGCATAAAGAGTGGATGATAAACGTTCATCCACAAGCTGAGCAAGTAAATATTAATACATAAAAGGTGTCACACACACACACAAACATAAAATACCATCACATGCATGATATAATGTAATAAACAATTAAAATTGCACAGCCAAGAGTAAGAAAAAATATGAAGAATTAGTTTTTAATTTTAATTAAATTCCTTCAAATGTGATCACAGAGTATTCTGGTAGCATTTTTTTTCCTCCATTGTAAGTTAAACTATTTAAATATAAGATGTAAGTTTAAGAAGACTTCCAAAAACTGTATTTTTAACAGTTGCACTTCTAATTACGTTTTCACTGTATAGAGTATAAGGCAACTTTATTAACAGGTTTTTACTGTAAACTTTTTCCAGTCTTTTTCCACTTAGTGTGAGACAAACTTTTTTAATTTGAATGAATGGCTAATAGTGCAGCTGTTCAGAGCGACATGAACATTCACATGCCATCATTGGAACAGGTGTTCTAATTTCTTTTCCACTGTACTGCTAAAAAACCTGATCCTAACATAAAATGATCCTAACACTACTTTTAAACTACTTATAACTATACACACCAAATGAAACATGACAGGTTCAGTACATGAATCACACTGTACATACTCTCCTTCAATCAGTGACCTTTCAGAGCATTTGGCATGCAAAAGTAGCATGCATATCCAAATTAATAAGCAATACTGGTGATTCTGCAGCATTTAATTAAATTAATTTTATCAGCTTATTGTATTAAATCTGTTTTGGGGAGCAGCTCTAGTTTTAAAGGTGCTTTGGTTGAAGGCATTTAGCAGTTTTGTGATGAGCATTATTGGTATTAGAAAATAAATGGTAGTCAGTGCAAGAAAGATCAAGATCAATAAACACACACCTTATTCTGCACTGCAGTGCTCATAACAGAACGTCGGCTTTGACTAGAACAGCGATCATCTGGGTGGTGTATCAATCAATAAGAAAGAATGAAAGATGAGAATTGTTCATGTTTATAGCCATGTCTAACAAAAGTGGGGTCCAATAAAATCATCCAGCTGCATCATCAAACCAAATTTATAGTCAGATATTTCTGGAAATGCTAAGGTAACAGACTGAATTCCCAAAGCACCACGGTTCTTTTAGGAACTCCAACAGAGAATTTAAAGAGCCTGAGGGCAAACAGTGTGCACATGCTACATTCCATTGATACAACACCCTATTTATCTATTTTCTCTCAAACTTCAGTGGTAAAATAAAAAATAAAAAAAAGCAGGAGTTACGACTTCGAGTTACAGCTGTGCCGTATACATCTGTTTACAGGACTTATGGTAATTACTCTGCATACTACAATGCTTCTTACACTATTAGAAGACTTTCCATACATTTTTATTCTATTTATAGTAGATTACAATACGGATTGTAGTAATGAATTAAATTATGCATTGAACTGTTTTTAAAGGTCCCGTTCTTTGTGATCCCATGTTTTAAACATTAGTTAGTGTGTAATGTTGTTGTTAGAGTATAAATAATATCTGTAAAACTCTAAATCTCAAAGTTCAATCAATGCCAAGCGAGATGTTTTATATAACAGAATTTGCCTACAACGAACGACCCGTTTGGACTACATCCCTCTTTTTCCTGCAGTAATGACGTCACTAAAACAGTTTTTTTGACTAACCTCAGCCCACAGGAATACACAAAAAAGGGGGCGTGGTCTTGTTGCGCTCCAACCGAGAAGAGGAAGAGTTGCATTAGTGTTTGTCACCATGTCATCGAAAAGCTGTTATTTTCATCTCTGAGTCCAATCATCTTTGTTTGGGCTTCCCAAGGACACTGTACTTAGAGATCAATGGTTACAATTTATGTTTTACTTGTTTCCCGAAAATTATAATCCACATGTAAAACTATTTTACTGAGCACATTTTGCTGAGGACAGCTTCCTCAATCTCAATCAGTTTAATGCCGGATTTTCACAAAGATTATTCCTGAAAGATGGAGCAGTTCCCTCTTTGTCTGGAGAAGGCATTGTTTATGGACCACAACCGGTAAGTGTATTTTATTATTTAAGTTGGTGCGTTTAACAGTTTCTGTAACTTATTACACAAAGGGCAACGGTAGGCCTGTGCAAAAAAATCGAATGCAATTTTCATGCGCATCTCGTCAGTAAAGGCATTCTGTGATTGGAAGTACATCTCCAGCACATGTGTTCAGATCAGGATTGCCATGTTTTCAAAACAAATGCTGCCCACTTGCTTCTCAAAACTAGCCCAATCGCGTTTCCATGAGGGCAGCGTGAGCTAAGTTGGTGTCGAATCACAACACAGGAACCGCAGGCACAATCAGAACTCGTTACGTATTTCTGAAATAGGGACTTCATAGAACAAGGAACACATCAGCCCATTTTTATGAAAAAAAATTAACACGTTATATTGCACACTGTAAACACAATCAAAGCTTCAAAAAAGCACGAAAAAGGGATAGTTAAAGTTTAACCAAAAATTAAACCTTTTTCCATTGTAAACATATACTGTATGCTGTTATTATTTTTTCCGCATGACTTCTGTGATATATTCTAAGTCTTCTGAAATCACACAATAGCTTTGTGTTAGAAACAGACTAAAATTTAAATAGTCATTCACTGATAATCTTTCCCTCCTCCGCAATTCTCAAAATACTGAAAGTGCAAAGCTACTGCACAGTGCCACTGCAGAACATGACTATCATATGTCCTATTGTTATTGTGCTTTGTCCTTTTTGGAACTTGTGGTGCCCACTGTGATCTACTGTTATAAGAAAATGAAATGGAAGCAACACCATTCTGAACAGCTAATTGCCTTTTTGATAGAGGCATCAGCAGTTTATTTACTTATGAATGTGCACACCTATTCGCTCAAATAGTGCGAGAGGAGAAAAATATATTTCTGCAAAATTTATGGGCCTATTTACACTTCGACACCTGGCCACATAAATGTCTCAGAAAAAAAATAAAAAATAAATAAATAAATAAATAAATAAATAAATAATATATATATATATATATATATATATATATATATATATATATATATATATATATATATATATATATATATATATATATATATATTACACACATACATGTGGCTTCAACAATCAAATGCCTTTACACATGTCCAGATGTATCTGGAATACCTCCTGGAATCTCCTGAAGTGGTTTGTGCAATCAGATTGCAATCCATCTCGAATGCGTTTGGGAAAGCATTTCCCCTCGGTTTTGTCATGATTTTGATAGGTATCCAATCAATGAAAAGACTCAAAATCAATCAAAGTCTGTCAGTGTAACTGCACCTTTTGTCAAAGAATTAGTAAACCCACTGTCTCCAAAACCCCACCCTCCAAAGACAGGCCAGCTAACAAAATGTCAGGAACTGACTGACAAGTCTGATTCACTAATAAGTCCTAGGCCGCTCTTCTGACCGTTTTGTGCTGTTTAATATCTAGGCTATTAATTATAGTGTTATCTGGTGCAATATACATAAAGAGTAGCATATATGTATGCAATATACACACACACACACACACACACACACATATACATATACATATATATATATATATATATATATATATATATATATATATATATATATATATATATCATCACTTTCAGCCTTGAAGGTTCAAATCCAACAAGACATCATGTCAGTAACCAGCATACAGCTTCAACCATTTGTCCATAATTAAATGTCACTTGGGACACAACTGTTAGTTCATAAAGACTATAACAGTTCTTCAGTTTAATTTGTGGTACCGTCACATTTTGTTGAAAATAATTTTCGTACAAACCGCGACTTACTTTTCCTCCTTCTGAGCATCGTCTGTAAGTGTTTGTGACTCCTGCAGTCTGATTCATTCTCGATCACTGGAACAGTAGAAGAAATAAATCATCAACAAACATCCCAGCTCACACCAACACTGACGCGACGCGTCAAAACTCTGCTCTTAGCGCGAATTTTCCTTCATTTGGAAAACACGGGTTGTCTAGTCGTTTGTTAAACTAGTTTTAAGACGCTTCTCGTTATGCTCAGCTCAGTCCAACTGTTTTCGAACCCAAGAAAGAAACGCGTCCTGTACGTATAGCGTGTAGGCTATACAAAAGCGTTTGTATTGCAGACAGCGTGCAAAAATAATGTACACTTTACCTGTTCAGCCTTCTTCAAGTTTTGAAGTCTCGAAGAGTTAAATTAAAAAACTCGTCCTGGTATTCCCACTGAAAAACACAGTCTTGAGAAAGTGCCCTAAGTTTCTTCAACAAGGGGCTGGTGACTGAGATTTTAGAGCGGATCGTGATGTTGTTTTTGTTGTAAAGTCCTCAAAAATCCCTCGATAAGGAGTTATTGGATATAAAATCAAAACACTGTGTGGTCATAAATTCAGATGAAGAGAGATGGAGCAGAAGGTATTACTGCACATGCCATGTCGCGAGTGCTGGAGTTACTCACTCTCCTCGTGAGCTCCAGAGATGAGGAAACGACCAATTAAGAGACTGCATAAACCCTGCTTACATACATTTGTGTCTTTGAATAATATGCACATGTAAATAGTATCCATAAAGTTCTTTTTTTTTTTTTTAATCCTAAAGCAATACAATTGATTCATATGATTTTACAATAATATAATAGATAAAAGCTTTTATAGAAAATTACACATTATCTGATTATCCTAATGATAAACTATTTCTACAGAATCCCCACTAGATTTATTCTGCTGAGGAGAAAATGGAATCCGCTTAGTATTTGTTTAGGAGGATCTGTTTTCCCCAGTGTGTGACATATGATATGAACACAAAACATGGTGTTATTGGGGGTTTAGATTAAGTTTAAGGCAACTAAGAAATAGACACTAATATCTGTGTAGATGTGATTCTAAGATTTATCAAAAATGTAGGGCCTTGTAGCTCATACTTTTTAATCAAATATAGATGATAGATGTCTAATTGATAAGAAAGGAATATGAAATATAAGATAAAAATGATAATTCACCTTCAGTTGGGAGAGAGAAAAAAAAGAAGAAGAAAAAAAAACACTTTGCTAGTCAATGAGGACAGGCCACTGAACTATCCTTTTAAGTTTGTCTTTGCAGTCTTTCAACAGGCTGAATAAATAGCAAATGTGGAAAAAGTTAACATTACATAAAATATTACATAACATACATTTTTTAAAGCCATTACCACCATTATAGAGCACAGTGTTCTTCTCTTAACTAGTAAGACAAAATAAGTTCTAAATAAATATAATGTATTATTAATGATCATATTAATTTAAAATACAATCTAGGTCCTAAAACCATCTTTGTGCATCAATACAATAGCAAATCAGAAGTAACTGTATTCCAAGTTTGGCTACATTAAATATTTTCCAAATAACATCAAAACAACCCTCAACCACTCTCCCCCATTCTCATAGGTAATACACAGGAAGTTAAATGGGATGTAAATGCATTTTTTTTTCTTGACTTTAACCCCTGCAAATGTTCATGAATGTAATACACAAGTTATGCAATCTGAAAAACATAAATATCATAAAACAATGTATTTTAAGCTGCCATTTATGCAAATCTTTGTGAGAAATTATTATACTAACATGAATCATATTTAGGTTCTGAATAACGGTTTTAGATTTATACCATGTCAGTTTTCAGTACACCGCTGCCAATATTTATTCAGAGATTTCATAAACTGTTTCATTTGAAGCCCATTAAGGGAATGGTTCACCCAAAAGTGAAAATGTGTTGAAAATGTACTCACCCTAATGTTACATTATAGAGGTATAATCTGTTGTAAATGATATTCCATGTTGACTTTTAAGCTCATTTATGAAGTTCATAGCCAAGTTCTGTGATCTGAAAAACATAAAGATCCGTATTTGCTAACACAATACGGTAATATGATACATTGAGTTTGATTTTGTTGGTGTTTCCATGAAAGTTGTGATTGGCCAGTGATCTGAACCAAGCAACTTCAAAAGTTCAAAAGAAATACCATAAGACTAGCTTGTGAAAAATGTATCCTTTGTAATTTGGCATTGTGATTTTTTGGGGCTTAGCACAGAATTCCATCATCTCCAGTACAGTGTGACTTCTAAAGCCATATTGATCCCAGTGCTTATGATGTTTGTGTGTCTGGAGTTTAGTGTACCATCAGCAGGTGCAGAGGAACAGATTAATCAAACTGCAGGGTAAATCTATCCCCTAATCACAGAGCAAGAAGTGTTTGGCTCTCACTCTGTTCTGCTACATTTAAGGGCCAAACATGGTGAGCCTGTCCATCTTAGATAACTGATAGTGATACCCTGACAGGTATGAAGTGATAAGCCATGAAAAATAGCAGAACTACAAAACTGCTATCAATCTTTGATTGCTAAGAATATCTAGGTTTGACGAATCTGACATTTTCTATATACCACATAAGATTGAGGTATTAAAAATCTTGATTTTTATATAGGATCGTTGTCAATAAAATGTGATGGATGAAAATCATTTTTAGCCATATCCGAAGGATGAGTACTGCAATTTTTTTATTATTATTATATTTTAGTGACATTTTGAAAACCCTTGAATAATTGTTTGTCTTATAGTGTTTGGTTGATTGCATTTTCCACAAGCTCAGGGTTTCCACGTATTTATATTAACATTTAACAGACCCCCAACCCCCACCCCCAAAGTGACACGAGAATAATGAGAAATTCAGTTCTGCGTTTAAAAGTAAAATGTCATAATTTTGTGTGCATTGATGTTAATCACAGCCAATAAAACAGGGTAAACTTTGAACTGTATGTTATGCAATACAGTGTACTGAACACAATGCATTTTTTTCTTTCAGCCTCATTAATATTTTAATAAAAGGATCTGGAGCTTGTTTCGAAACACATGCACCAAAGTCTCAGTAGTAAGAGACTCCCACGTAAGAGATGCTTCACACGCTTTGCCGGTTCTTTTAATTGAACAATTCATTTCAGTTGAACAACATTTGTGTTTCTATTACTCAACCCTACACATTTACTCCCAACAACACGCAGTGCTAAATATTACCAGCAGAATAAGACAGAGCAAAGTGGCTTATGGAAGATTTATGGGGGAAAGCAAAACAAATCCCACTCAGTGCACTTTTTGGCATTCATGTGTAGAATTAAGCGGTGAATATAAATTGTGAGAGTTTTCATAAAAGTGCTGAATCAGTAACCCAGAGAGTGTGTTGTTTTGCCAACCGTTAGTCAAGCAGGTCCTCTGAGATTTTTGTCTGTGCGCTGTTTTCCTATAACGAGAAATGTAAATGTGAGTCAAGATAATATACTTGTGCATTATAATAGTCATTGTGTGTAATCTAATTCATATGGTCTCATGGTCCTTTATGCAGTTCATTGATCCTGAGCATTTCTAAATTCTGTTAAGGCATTGTGTACTGCAATGGTTTGTACCCAACAAAAGCATTTGATGATACATTACTGTATACTCTACCAATGTACACATTCTGTCAATCTGTCTTACATACTGTAAATTCATGTCAGTTTGCATGAATGCACTGCTACTAAAGTTGTCACCTTTATTTATATAGGACTTTTAACAATGCCGATTGTGTCAAAGCAACTGTACAACATTAAACTAGGAAAATAATGTGTCAATAATTGCAAAAAGGTAGTTCATCATTGAATTCAGTGAGGTCATGATCCAGTTCAGTTCAGTAAAAAAAAAAAAAAAAATACATGTTAATATCCATTTCTCAACAAAAACTTTTTAAACCATTTACCACCTTCAACTTCACAGTTGATAGACTGGAGTTGTGTGGATTATTGTGATGTTTTTATAAGATGTTTGAGCTCTCATTCTGATGACACCCATTCATCGCAGAGGGTCCATTAGTGAGCAAGTGATGCATTTTATTTTATTTCTCTATATCTGTTCTGATGAAACAAATCCATCTTCATGTTAGATGGCCTGAGGGTGTGTAATTATTATTATTTATTTATTTATTTATTTATTTTTTCATTTTTGGGTGATTTACTCCTTTTGTTAGGTATTGATTTAGGTGTGAGGCAAAGACTCAAATGCATGATGCAATGGGCTCTTTATTAATAATAATAATAAAAAATAATAATAATAAAAAAACTGGGCTATGCAGAAATGCAGGACACCAAACACATCGCTCCACACATAAAACATACCACACAGACAAGAGAGCATACAACCTGAGTCCACTCAAAGCCTTGTGCTCTCACAAAGACAAGACAATAGGAGTGTCAAGGCTTGTTCACAAAAACTAAGGCTACGTCCACATGAAGCCAGAGCTTTCCCTATCCAATCTTTTTGTTTTCCTCATCTCAAGAAATAGCTGCATCTACACAAAACCACACTAAACGATGTAGTCTACATGCCAGACCAGTATGTGGCTCTGTATTTCTGCCACAGAGATTCAGTAAAAATGGAGAAGAAGACTGGGCTATGCATATAAACCTTGCACGTGGTATACAAACAAACAAACAAACATGGAACAATAATTTATTAATCTGTGTTAATGTTAGTTCATAAAAAGACAATTGTTCAATGTTTGTTTGTGTTTTTGTTTCTTTTACGTGACGTAGTGGCGTCTGACTACAGGCGAGATGTGGGCTGATGATGTGATAATTTCAGAAAATATACAGATTCGCTGTCCAGATGAAAATGCAAGGGCACTGTAAAACCTGATAAAATAACAATCAAAACTTGTATTCTAAAACATCTAAAGCAGTGGTTCTCAGTTCCAGTCTTGGTATAGTTACTGCACTTTGCCTTTGGCAACAAACATTTGAGTACTATTTCAATATTTCATTCTTCCATGTGAACAAGTGCACCACACAATCAAAATTAAATGGTTGCCCTACATATTTAATACATTTTCCTCACATTTGTATTACAGACATGAATGATACTCAAATTTATTTATCTATGCATTTAGCAGATGCTTTTATCCAAAGCGACTAACGTGTTCCATGGGAATCAAACCCACAACCTTGCACTACAAATGCAATGCTCTACCACTTAAGCCACCAGGAATAACAATAGCTAATAACTCAAATAGTACAGTTTGTCTAGGAGAGTTGTGCCTTCTACTTTTCTAAACCATCAGACTAATGATTTTTGCCTGAGCAAAGATACAATTACCGAAACTGGGGAACTAATCCATCTAGGGATTGGGATTTCATAGATAGTTGAGTGTTGGCAAGTAAACAGTTTTTTCAATTCAATTCAATTCAAGTTTATTTGTATAGCGCTTTTTACAAAATAAATCGTTACAAAGCAACTTTACAGAAAATTATGTTTCTACAAATTTAGTAGTAGCTAGTAGTTTGTGCACATTTGACAGGATTTTAGAAAAATTTAAATAATAATAATAATACAAGACGTAGTCAGCTAGACGATGAACTATCAATATTATTAATTAAGTTATTATATGATTCAGTCACACATTTAGCAATAATTGTTAGTTCTGTTTGTTGATTCAAGGTAGCATCATCTGGGGTCCTCTGAGGGTCAGCATCATCTCTTCTCAGGTGTTCTGGATCCAGACTGGAGCTTGTTTAAATCCTAGTTACCAAGTTGATTTACATCCCGTGGCGAAACATAGAAACAAAATACAGACATCATTAGCATAGCTGCTGATCCAACAAAGTAAAATTAGTTTAACCCAAGTTAATGAATAAAAATGCACCTTTGAACAGATGCAACTACACTCACAATTAAAAAGATACATTATTTGAATGCTTGGCGAAAGAGATGTGTTTTTAATCTAGATTTAAACAGAGAGAGTGTGTCTGAACCCCGAACATTATCAGGAAGGCTATTCCAGAGTTTGGGAGCCAAATGTGAGAAAGCTCTACCTCCTTTAGTGGACTTTGCTATCCTAGGAACGACCAAAAGTCCAGCGTTTTGTGACCTTAGGGTGCGTGATGGGTTGTAACGTGGTAGAAGGCTAGTTAGGTACGCTGGAGCTAAACCATTTAGGGCCTTATAGGTAAGTAATGATAATTTGTAACTGATACGGAACTTAATAGGTAGCCAATGCAGAGACTGTAAAATTGGGGTAATATGATCATATTTTCTTGACCTGGTAAGGACTCTAGCTGCTGCATTTTGGACTACCTGTAGCTTGTTTATTGACGAAGCAGGACAACCACCTAGAAGTGCATTACAATAGTCCAGTCTAGAGGTCATGAATGCATGAACTAGCTTTTCTGCATCAGAAACAGATAACATGTTTCGTAGCTTGGCAATGTTTCTAAGATGGACGAATGCAGTTTTTGTAACATTGGAAATATGATTTTCAAAAGACAAATTGCTGTCTAATATAACACCCAGATTTCTGACTGTAGAGGAAGTAACAGTACATCCGTCTAGTTGCAGATTGTAATCTACAAGATTCTGTGTAGTGTTTTTTGGTCCAATAATTAGTATCTCTGTCTTATCCAAATTTAATTGGAGAAAATTGTGTGTCATCCAATCTTTTACATTTTTAACACACTCTGTTAGCTTAGATAATTGGGAAGTTTCATCTGGTCTCGTTGAGATATATAGCTGAGTATCATCAGCATAACAGTGGAAGCTAATTCCGTATGTTCTAATAATATTACCAAGGGGCAACATATATATTGAAAATAGAAGGGGACCTAGGACGGATCCTTGTGGCACTCCAAATTTTACTGATGATAAATGAGATGACTCCCCATTTAAGTAAACAAAATGGTAGCGATCGGACAGGTAGGATCTAAACCATCTTAGAGCCTGCCCTTGAATACCTGTATAGTTTTGTAATCGATCTATGAGTATGAGTAAGATCATGTATGATTAGAAATGAAATGCAGCCTTGGTCTGACGCAAGGAGCAGGTCATTTGTAATTTTAACAAGTGCAGTTTCTGTGCTATGGTGGGGCCTAAAACCTGACTGAAATTCTTCATACAGATCATTTTTATGCAGGAAGGTGCTCAATTGAGCAGACACAACTTTCTCTAAAATTTTAGACATAAATGGAAGATTTGAAATAGGCCTATAATTTGCCAGTACACTAGGATCTAGTTTTGGTTTCTTAATAAGAGGCTTGATAACCGCCAGCTTGAATGGTTTTGGGACGTGTCCTAAAGTTAACGACGAGTTTATGATATTGGGAAGCGGTTCTTCGGCTACAGGTAACAGCTCTTTCAGTAATTTAGAGGGTACAGGATCTAATAAACATGTTGTTGGTTTAGATACAGTGATAAGTTTATTTAGCTCTTCCTGTCCTATGGTTGTAAAGCACTGCAGTTTATCTTTGGGTGCGATGGATGAAACTGAAGTGTTAGACGCTGTAGAATCTACATTCGCTATTGTATTTCTAATGTTATCTATTTTATCAGTGAAGAAATTCATGAAGTCATTACTGTTTAACATTGGTGGAATATTTGAATCAGGTGGCATCTGGTAATTTGTTAACTTAGCCACTGTGCTAAATAAAAACCTTGGATTGTTTTGGTTATTTTCAATGAGTTTGTGTATATGCTCTGCCCTAGCAGTTTTTAGAGCCTGTCTATAGCTGGACATACTGTTTTTCCATGCAGTTCTAAAAACTTCTAAGTTAGTTTTTCTCCATTTGCGTTCAAGACTACGAGTTAATTTCTTGAGAGAGTGAGTATTACTGTTATACCATGGTACAGTACGTTTTTCTCTAACTTTTTTCAATTTGATTGGGGCAACAGCTTCTAATGTATTAGAGAAAATAGTGCCCATGTTGTCAGTAATTTCGTCTAATTCGTGTGTATTTTTGGGTACAATTAGCAGTTGAGATAGATCAGGCAGGTTATTTGCGAATCTTTCTTTGGTGGCTGGAACAATAGTTCTGCCCAGACGGTAACGCTGCGACATATAGTTAATATCAGTTATACGCAGCATGCACGATACAAGGAAATGGTCTGTAATATCATCACTTTGAGGTACAATATCTATAGCAGTAAGATCGATTCCATGCGATATAATTAAATCTAGTGTATGATTAAAACGATGAGTGGGCCTGGTGACATTTTGCTTGACTCCAAAGGAGTTTATTAGGTCAGTAAACGCAAGTCCTAATGTATCATTTGCATTATCAACGTGAATATTAAAATCTCCCATGATTAGCGCCTTATCAACTGTAACTAGAAGGTCTGAGAGGAAATCTGCAAATTCTTTTAGGAATTCTGTATACGGCCCTGGTGGTCTATACACAGTAGCCAGAGCAAGAGATACATTAGATTTCTTTTGCATGTCTGACAGAGTAACATTTAGCAGAAGTATTTCAAAAGAGTTAAACCTGTATCCTGTTTTCTGGGTAACATTGAGAATATCACTATATATTGTTGCAACACCCCCGCCACGACCAGTCTGACGGGGCTCATGCTTATAACAGTAGTTTGGTGGAGTAGACTCATTTAGACCAAAATAATCATTTGGTTTTAGCCAGGTTTCAGTCAAGTCAAAACTATTATCTGTGATCATTTCATTTACAATAACTGCTTTGGGTGTGAGTGATCTAATATTTATGAGCCCAAACTTTAAAAATTGTTTTTGTTCATTTACTTTACATTTTTCTGGTTTAATTACGATAAGATTTTTTCTAGATCCTACATTATATTTATATTTTGACCTCACTATTCGGGGAACAGACACAGTCTTAATAGGTTTTACAGCGCAAGTACCTTTAGCATTTAAGCGGGTGGAACAAAACTCATCATAATGGTTATTTGAGAATTGTCTTACTAGTCACATGGAGCGAAGTGTCCTGGAGATGTTGTCAGAGAGAAGCTCCGCTCCAATTTTGCTGGGGTGTAATCCATCAGCGCGAAACAGTCTAGGACGCTCCCAGAAAAGATTCCAGTTATTAACAAATAGCAGTTTCTGTTCTTTACACCATGACAACAACCATTCATTTAAAGCAAAAAGTCTACTGAACCTTTCGTGTCCTCGTCGATACGTGGGCAGTGGTCCTGACACGACGATCGTCGCCGCGGGCGTTCCTGCATGGCAAGTATTAAGCAATGTCCTGGTAGCAACCCTATCGCTGCACCATGATTATTATTATCATAGTTTGTTTATCATTATTCAAACAATAAGCAATCTATCTACTTTTATATTTTTTATTATTGTTTCTTTCATCTCCATCAATTACTTAATGGCTTTTCCATTAATATGTACAGCAAACATGACCCCATTCTTAAAATTAAAGTCAAATAAAAAATACAGTACGTCATGATTGTACGAGGCTTTGATATTTTGTGGTGACAGTTTCTGCCTCAGGACATCGTAGCCTACTATCTTGTTATCTTGAGTCTGCTTGATCATAGTCCAGACCAATGTGCTTTGAGCAGACATGTCAAGTCATCATGCGTTTCACATATTCATGAGAGAAACAACATACTGTGAGCTGTGGAACATATGTATAAGTTAAGCAGTCAGGCTCTTTGCGTACACGAGAGAGCTCGCTTTCGAACAGATGGGCGGTGATCTCCTCAACCTGCATCTTTTAATAAAGGAGCTCACTCATAGATTCAAGAACAGATGTTGGAGAATTCCTTGAGCAAGCTGTTGTGTGGGAACGTCTTAAACCACAGCAACCTTTAAAATGCCAATTAATCTTCAAACATTTGTTAGACTGTGGCCTGGGAAACCTCTAGTCCCACAGCTCATGTCAAGGTCGCATGTGTGTGTTTGTATGTATGTGTGCCAAATACACACAAAGCAAGAGTAGAATTAGAAATAGAGATATTTTAATGGTTTCAGTGTTACACAGACTTGTCAGTTTGATGGATAAACACAAGAAGATTCAACAATCAATAAATGAAAATACACAAGACTGATCTTCAAGAACAATAGCTCTTTTTTTTACCTCAAATGTTTATCCTTGAAAGTGTTTGAGAGTGAATTAAAACTCATGAATAACTCTTATAGTTTCAGAAGGGATTTCAATGAGGTTTAATTCTGTGCTCAGATTTGCCAACATTGTAAAAAACTGTAATAAAAAATATATCTTTAGTTGCCTACATTAAAGTTAACTAAATTAATGTTTAATAGTTAATATAACTAAAGTTTTGACACAAATATTCAAGCTTGTATTGCACCAAATAATAATAATAATAATAATAATAATAATAATAATAACATTTAAGTTAAATCTCAGTAACAATTGGATAAATACAATATACATACAGAAATTCTGATTCTGGAATCATGAACTGAGGTGTTGTGGTTTACTAATTTCTCAGTTTTAACATTAAATTACTGTTCATAAAACAGTTTTAAGCTACAGTGTTTTCATAATCACAGCAGAAATACATTAATGAATATGGGGCCTTCAAATATTTAGTCTGACAAAAAAAAAAAAAAAAAAAAAAGTTGAGAACCACTGTTTTAAACCACAAACTGTTGCTATATTTTTCTTATTATAAGCAAGTTTGTGGTTTTTAATACATTTACAAACAGTGTTATTCAGAATTAATAGCGATTTAACTATGTTAATTATAAACATTATTATTTTATTTTTAATAATTAAAAAATACTGGCATAATTCATTCATATTGCAATGCATGCTGGGTGCCAGTATTATAACTTACTTTTACTTTTATTATTATTATTTTCTATTTTTGTGATTGTGTCAGTGGCTACATCACAACAAATCAACAAATAAAAGTACAGCTTGATACAAGAATTGTGAAATTTCAAAGCACACCTGTAATTGCTTCAAAATGAACCACTTTTGAAGGCTGAAAATACATTAGAGTAAAATTTTGACACAAAAACTTTTAAGGGTTGTATAAAAAATATTAAAAGGCTTATACAACTTTAAAATGTATAAATGTTATAAGATTAGACAAAATACAAAAGTATTCCATATGTACAAGTAAAATATTTAAATATTGTTCTGTTGTAATTAATTTTTATCTAAAAAGTGTATGGCTGCAGTTTGATAAATCAATACTTCTCACTAATTTTCTTTAGAATTTGTTGAGAGCTGTTACTTGTAGAAACATACACTGAACAAAATTATAAATGTAACACAATTTTATTTGCCCCCATTTTTCATGAGCTGAACTATGTACACAAAAGGCCTATTTCTCTCAAATATTTTTTACAAATCTGTCTAAATTTGTGTTAGTGAGCACTTCTCCTTTGCCGAAATAATCCATCCACCTCACAGGTGTGACATATCAAGATGCTGATTAGACAGCATGATTATTGCACAGGTGTGCCTTAGGCTGGCCACAATAAAAGGCCACTTCAAAATTTGCAGTTTTACTGTATTGGGGGGTCCGGCGGGGTCCGAAAACTTGTCAGTATCTGGTGTGACCACCATTTGCCTCACACAGTGCAACACATCTCCTTCGCACAGAGTTGATCACTCCTCTTCAATGGCTGTGCGAAGTTGCTGGATATTGGCAGGAACTGGAACACGCTGTCGTATAAGCCGATCCAGAGCATCCCAAACATGCTCAATGGGTGACATGTCCGGAGAGTATGCTGGCCATGCAAGAACTGGGATGTTTTTTAGCTTGCAGGAATTGTGTACAGTGGGGCCATGCATTACCATGCCTCAGGATCTCATCATGGTATCTCTGTGCATTTAAAATGCCATCAATAAAATGCACCTGTGTTCATTGTCCATAACATATGTCTACCCATACCATAACACCACCGCCACCATGGGCCACTCGATAAACAACGTTGGCATCAGCAAACCGCTCACTCACACGATGCCAGTCTGCCATCTGCCCTGTACAGTGAAAACCAAGATTCATCCGTGAAGAGAACACCTTGGTTGTGCAGCTCATCTGCATTTGGATTACAGACATGAATGACACTCAAATGTATTTATTTATGCATTAAACAGATGGCAGACAGTATCGAATGTGAGCTTTAGCCCACTCAAGTCGGTTAAGATCCAAGATTCAAGATTTTTTCTTTGTCACATATATGTTACGACAACGAACTGCAGTCATGTCGAGAGCCCGATGAGGACGACGAGCATGCAGATGAGCTTTCCTGAGATGGTTTCTGACAGTTTGTGCAGAAATTCTTTGGTTATGCAAACCGATTGTTGCAGCAGCTGTCCGGGCGGCTGGTCTCAGACAATCTTGGAGGTGAGGATGCTGGATGTAGAGGTCCTGGGCTTGTGTGGTTACATGTGGTCTGCGGTTCTGAGGCCAGTTGGATGTACTGCCAAATTCTCTGAAACGCCTCTGGAGACAGGTTTTGGTAAAGAAATTAACATTGAATTCATGGGCAACAGCTCTGGTGGAAATTTATGCAGTCAGCATAGCTATTGCACACTCCCTCAAAACTTGGGACATATGTGGCATTGTGCTGTGTGATAAAACTGCACATTTTAGTGTGGCCTTTTATTGTGGCCAGCCTAAGGCACACCTGTGCAATAATCATGTTGTCTAATCAGCATCTTGATATGCCACACCTGTGAGGTTGATGGATTATCTCTGCAAAGGAGAAGTGCTCACTAACATAGATTTAGAAAGATTTGTGAATAATATTTGAGAGAAATAGACCTTTTGTGTTCATAGAAAAAGTCTTAGATCTTTGAGTTCAGCTCATGAAAAATGGAGGCAAAAACAAAAGTATTGTGTTTATAATTTTGTTCAGTGTACTTTCCTCATGAGAAACTGTCATGTGTTTTCTTGCTTTATGTTATGTGAAAGCATCTCTATATTTTATATGTGAAAATGTCAAATCCTTTTTAACTTATGAATTAAAAACTATTGCTGGGGGGCGGGTGATATCTTCCAATATTATGGAAATTTCTCTGATAATGTAAACCAAAGGATCTCATATCTCCCCATCATGTCCTCACAGCTGGGTGAAATATTATCAAAATGTGAATCGGACATAAATTACAAATACAGGTTGGGAGGGAGGGCTGTAGGAAAATAGTTTTTCTCTTTTTCTGCAGTGGAAAAAGATTTAATGTGCAATTGCTGGAGCCATTAGATGTCGAACGGCAGCATGTGCAAATGACTTGTACTCATTGTGATTGTGTCAGTGGGAGCATCACAGCTCAGACACAGCCAATGAAAGTACAGCTAGACACAAGTATCCAAAATTCCATTTATAGCTCATTTTAATAACACAAAAATAAATTCAATATGAGTTGCATTTCAAAGCACACCTGTGATTTATTCAAAATGAACCACTTTTGAAGGCTAAGAATCAGAGAACTTCACACAATTAGGGTTAGTGTTAGAATCATATTTAAACAATAAACTAGGGCTGGACAATTATGGCCTAAAGACAAAACCTCGATTAATTGAATATTTTACCTCGATTACGATTAATGAACGACTTTTTTTTTTTTTTTTTTGCCCTCATAGTTCATTTACAAGGTTTGTACTGTAAACAGGGCTGTAGTTGGGGTTTGGGGGGCCCCGGTTCAGGTTGTACCAGTGGGCCATGTTTGAAAGTGTTTAATTTGTATGTTTGTTCTTTTTAATTGTTCATCAACATACCACCACGTCCCAGAATGCAACGCAGCGCCCAAGCCCTATTAGGCGCGGTCACTTTAAGAGAAACGAATGCATCAAATATAATACACATACAATTTTTTTCTCAACTGTTTACTTTAACTTAAGACATAACTGACAGTTTTTCTGAACATACAATCCATTTTCACATATTTTTATGTATTTGTCGGTACAAGAGCTAAAACAGACAAATTCGGTGTTCAAGTGTTTTGTTCATTGAGGTGCAGGAGGAACTTTGCAAATGAGAACTCTGTTCAGTGTTGCTGTCTGTGAGATGCGGCTCTCTCTCCGCTTGCGCACCGAGCACAGCGCGCGAGTAACCAGCTACTCAGTTCAGCTTTTCCGGGTCTTGTGTTTGAATTCTTTAAAGTCTTTTGAATGGTTACATTTGCAAGTGGCAAGGCTTAATAACACGTGAAAACGAAACGCTTTCGTGTCGAAACGAAGCAGCGTTCTGTCAACTGTCCTGAGCGTCTTTTTAGACTGGCCTCAACCAGATGGTTGAGATCAACTATTAAAAAGGTGGGATATTTTTTTCCAATTGAAAGAGCGATCATAGCTCACTATCAGCAGTTATTTTACCTATGTTCGTAGCATTTCTTACATATTATTGCTTGGTGTAAGAGATAAAATAAAGATTAAAGGTAAACGGTGTGATTGCGTGTGTGAATTAGTCATTCCTTCTCTATATTATTGTGAAGCTGGGGGTTGTAAAAAGCCTAGTTCCTTCAAAAGTAGAAAAATATGCTATAATTAGTTTTGAGATTCTAAGATACTTTAGTGATAAATAACAGGACAGCGCTGACAATTGCTTTCCTCTGTGCGTGCGATCTTCACAGCTATGAGTTTTCAAGCCACAATGCAGCTGCGCGAACATGATAGCTCGATATAATAATACACATCCAATCTACATACTGGTAGAATCATGTGGCTAAACATGCTTTTAAGGCGGAAGTATTAACAGGAAATAACCGAAATAACCAACATGGAAAAATTACGTTGGTCAGAGGTTTTAAATTTCGGTTTCGATTACTTTTCGATTAATGCTATATATATATATATTGGTAAATTGTTCAAACTTGCATATTCATAGTTGCACTTTCGTATTTTATGTGATGAGCTACACCTATAGACAGGGCACCTGTCTGAAGCAGAAATGTCTTTGCCACTTACTTTGATATTTTGTATCTAATGCAGTGATGTTAGTGCTCATCCATCCATCTTTTTCATCCCTTCTAGTTTTGCTATTTTGCAATTAATTTGCCTATATGAATTAATCAGTCTATATGTGAGTTTAGGTTTGCTCTCGTGTTTATAAACTGATTCATTTTCACTTTAAAACTGTGAAACTGGGTTAACTTTATACAGCAAAAATGTATAATGCTGTACAGCTAGCTGGTCATATTATATAAATAAATATCACAAATATTTTTTATTGTTGTTGTGAAAGACTTAATGCATAACACATAAAATAGGAAAATAGGAAATCAAATATTGCAGTTTTGCATTAAAACCTGTATTAAAAGAAAAGTCAGTGTCATTTGCATTTTCTCCAATACCTTTATAAAAACAAATATTTATATGCCGTGCTATAGAGCACATATTAGCTGAAAGCCATTTTCAGAAAGCTCTGGAGAGGAGCACCACCCACTCTCTGTTTTAATCAATCAGTCTCTTTTAAAGGCTTTGATGTATTGGAGAAAGCCTGCCCTACACTCAGTGCAGTGGCTGTTCAGTCTTACAGCTGCATCAGAACAGCTCTCTCCTGAACCACAGAAGAGATCTGCAGGACTATTTTGCTCTTTAAGTTCTTGTGGATCCAGGCACTCTTTCAACAAAGATTCATTCTTTCTTTTTTTTTTCAGAACGCCAGTTTTATTTTATCTATCTGTCTATCAGTCTATCTGTCCATCCATCACATTCCTTTGAGGCATGTGATTCCACAACCAAAAAAGAAATAAAATAAATAAAAAATAAAAAATAAACTTTATTCAAAAGATTTTCCTTTTTCATCCAATTGTGAAACTGGACATAGTTGTGAAGTCTTGTCTTGTTGACTTTAACATGCAAACTGATGTTGTCATGTAATTTAATACAATGCTTCTCTTTTTACAGATCTTAAATATTCCATTGATTTCAATGCTGTGCTTGGTTGACTAAGGGTCTAATTAATTATGCATGATTATGTAATTCTTTAATAGTGAATTTTATTCTCATTAAATGCTTTTAATGCACATAGGCAAAAACATAAAATCATCCCCATAACCAAAACACAATTCTCTGGTTGGCAGTGCATCTTCAAGAATAGACCTCCATTTGCATTTGCTCCTTCTGTAAAAGACACTCATCCCTCCCTACTGGCTGCTCATGACAAACAAACAAAAATGGAGTGTTAATCAGAATTCTCTGCAGAAAGTATGATTGCGGCTGCCTCCATCTTTACTGGGGAACAGGGAAAAGCAGAGTTCATGCTGATACAGAGGCTCCCAGGCTTGATGGGCTTTTGCCAGCATCCACAACTGTTAGTTTTCACCCTGGACTACCTGATGTGAGTAGACTTGACCTTAATCTGAAGACCTGAAGAAAGCGATTTTTTCTGTGAAAATAAGCTAAGGCATCTGCCATTGAAACAGGTATTTTGTGCAAAAATAAAAGTCATTGTTTACTCACTTCCATGTTGTTACAATCTATGTTTGTTTCTTTCGTGCATGGATAAGGAGGTATTCAGGATATATTATTTTCCACACAATGGACATGTTTGTTGGAATCTATTCCATCTAAGCAACTAAAAGAGGTGCTTCCAGAAGTCATAGATCTCTTCCGAATATATATTCGTACTGTAATTATTAGGATATATCCCAAAATCCATCAAAATGTCTGTTATTAATTCCCCCATTAAAAACATGATCCTAGAGAATTTGTAATTAGAGACTGATCTCAAATCTCTCTTTTCTGTTAAAACTACTAGAAAATGCAGTATCCTCTCAGCTACACTATGTTCCTTCTTAGAGAGAAATTTTATTTGTGAGGATTTCCAGTCACAATTTACACCATATCATAGAACTGAGACTGCTCTAATTAGAGTTACATACTACCTGTCCTTTTCATCCGATCAAGGTTCTATTTCTCTATTAGTGCTACTGGATTTTAGTGCTGTGTTTGACACTATCGTCCACAACATTATTTTGAGCAGACTACAAAAAA
This sequence comes from Carassius auratus, assembly GCF_003368295.1. Lineage (NCBI taxonomy): Eukaryota > Metazoa > Chordata > Actinopteri > Cypriniformes > Cyprinidae > Carassius > Carassius auratus. The sequence continues at coordinate 8,597,489 of NC_039291.1, read as the reverse complement.
GATGTTGGCATTAGTGGTATTGTATTGGCATGATTCAAATCTTACTTATCTGACCATCATCAATTTGTAGCAGTGAATGAAGAGGTATCATATCGATCACAAGTACATTATGGAGTACCACAAGGCTCAGTACTAGGATCACTGCTTTTTACACTGTCTACCACTAGATGGCTGCTCTGTCAATTCTCCGTCATCAGTTAGTACCTAGGTGTGCTATTGGATCTTTCCCTTGAAAACCATGTTTCTAGTATTTGTAAAACTAAATTTTTCATTATGACCCTCAACGTCAAATGCAGGAATTTTAAGTCATGCATACATGATTTCAACGTTATATTATTGTAATACTATATTTGGCTGTTAATCTGCATGCTTTGTCCAAAATGCAGTAGCTACATTTACATTACATTTAATCATTTAGCAGATGCTTTTATTCAAAGCGACTTACAAATGAGAACAATAGAAGCAATCAGACCAATAAGAGAACAACAACAGTATACAAGTGCCATGACAAGTATTGTTAGTCTAGTACAGTACACATAGCCAGGGTTTTTTTTTTTTTTTTTTTTTTAAGAATATGCTAGACAAGAAAATAAAAGGTAAGTACTAGTATTAGTTGGTTAAGTGCTGATGAAAAAGATGAGTCTTGTTTTTTGAAAATGAGTAAAGACTCTTCAAATTGAGATCGGGAGGTAATTCCACCAGCTGGGCACAATCCAGGAAAAGGTCAGTGTGAATGATTTTGAACCTCTTTGGGATGGCACCACAAGGCGTCGTTCATTTTCAGAGCGCAAACTTCTGGAGGGCACATAAGATTGAACTAGTGAGCTTAGGTTGGTGCCGTGCCAGTGGTCGTCTTGTAGGCAAGAATCAGTACCTTGACTTTGATGCGAGTGGCTACTGGTAGCCAGTGTAACCTTATGAGGAGAGGAGTAACGTGAGCTGTTTTTGACTAATTGAAGACAACCCTCACTGCTGCATTCTGGATCAGTTGCAGAAGCTTGAAAGTACATGCAAGAAGGCCCTCTAGGAAATCCTTACAATAGTCCAGTCTGGAGAGAACAAGAGCTTGGACAAGAAGTTGGGTGGCTTGCTCTGACTGGAAGGGTCTAATCTTCCTAATGTTGTATAAGGCAAATCTGCAGGACTGGGTTGTTGTAGCAGTATGGTCTGTGAAGCTTAACTGATGATCCATCACAACTCCTAGGTTTCTGGCTGTCCTGGAAGGAGTTATGTTTGACGAACCCAGCTGTAAAGAGAAGTTGTTATGAAACGATGGGTTAGCTGGAACCACCAGCAGTTCTGTCTTAGTAAGGCTGAGCTGAAGGTGATGGTCATTCATCCAGCTAGAAATGTCACTCAGACAGGCTGAAATGCGAGCAACTATCATCGGGTCATCTGGTTGGAATGAGAAGTAGAGTTGAGTGTCATCAGCGTAGCAGTGAAAAGCTATGCTTCTGAATGACAGATCCTAATGACGTCATGTAGTTGGAGAATGGAAAAGAGAAGTGGTCCAAGTACTGAGCCTTGAGGAACCCCAGTAGCAAGTTGTAGTGACTTAGAAACTTCACCCCTCCAAGACACCCTGAAGGATCTATCAGAAAGGTAGGACTTAAACCACAGGAGTGCGGTTCCAGAGATGCCCATCTTTCTGAGGGTGGAGAATCTGGTGATTAATGGTGTCAAAAGCAGCAGACAGGTCCAGCAAGATGAGTACTGAGGATTTGGAAGCTACTCATGCCAGTCGCAGGGTTTCAGTAATCGAGAGTAGGGCAGTCTCAGTTGAGTGGCCGCTTTTGAAGCCAGATTGTTTGCTGTCCAGAAGGTTGTTCTGTACAAGAAACATAGAGAGCTGGTTGAACACAGCTCGCTCAAGTGTCTTTGCAATGAATGGAAGAATGGTTAACGGTCTGTAGTTTTCTAGAAGTGCTGGATTTAGAGATGGTTTCTTCAGCAGTTGGCTTACCCAAGCCTGCTTAAACGCTGAGGGAAATGTTCAAGAGTAAAGAGAGGAGTTGATAATGTGAGTAAGTGAAGGTATGACTCAAGAAGAAGTAGCTAGAAGAAGAAGAAGTAGTTAGAGTTCTTATTAGAACAAGGAAGTATGACTAACTTAACCATGTTCTGTCAACTCTGCACTTGTTTCTTATTATACAATTTATCCATTTTAAAATCTTGCTAATTATTTATAAAGCCCAGAATGGTTTAGCTCCTCAGTACTTGAGGCGGGAACACATCCCATAACACCTGATGTATGTCACGGTTCATGAATTCACTGGCTTCTTCGTGTCCCGTGTATTTGTTGTTCTGTGTGTGAGTGGGCATGACCGCTCGTTACTACTGATCAGCACTCCAGCAGATCTCATTCACCGCACCAGCTGCTGTCAATTCACTCACCTAAAAAAACTCATCGCACTCTCCTCTCTTTGTCAGATCGTTGTTTTTGTGTCCATAGTGTTTTTCGTTTGCTGTACCAGTCCTGTTCCGGTTCCTAGTTCATGTTCGCTGTTCCTGTGATTCTCGTCGTCTCGTCTGGATGTTCACCGTCACCTGTCTTCACCAGCGCGCTGACTACTTGTTCTACTCATAAATAAAGAGTTCACTTGCAATTTTGCTTCCGCCTCTTGTATCATGACAATGTAATCATTACATCATAAGAGGAATGGTCTATGCTAATTTTAGTATTATTCTTTCTTATTCCATTGTCACCATAGCCACCCAGATCCAGTACGTTTTCAGACCAGATGGTGGATCAGCACCTAGAGACGACCACTACCTGAATGACAGTGACAGATCCCCTGCGAAGACCTTGACAACTAGACAGCCATCAGAACAACATCATGGGAACCAGATGTTTACCTATAGTGTCTTGCCCTAAGAATACACTTTAGTTTTGCATACAAAAATTTTTGCATAAAAGGTTTTCAATATAATTTATTTCCATAACATCTTTAAATATGTCACATTTTAAACAGACTGTTCATGTTTGGATGTGTTGGGGGGGGGGGTGAAATGCTCGTTTTTACTCAATATCCTGTTAATCTTGAGTACCTATAGAGTAGTACTGCATCCTTCATAACTCAAAAAAGTCTTTAGTTTTATTATATTCATAAGAGAAAGATAGTCTGTACCGATTTTTCCCGGAAAAACACGATGTGGCTGGAGGTGTGACGTGTGGTCGGAGCTAAAGAATCACGAGCGCGAGTAGGCTTTTCTGTTGAGAGTATTTGGAAGCTGTGACATTACCGTGAGGAAAAAAACATCCAAAACAAACCATGGCTAACAGTCAGATTCAGCCATATATTTATGATCCAGAATCAGATCCAGAGGCTGAAATTTAACAAGAGCAGCATCAGCAGCGACGTCTCTATGTGGTATGTACTGAAACTCTGCAGTAAATGGGTGCCAATGAGAGTCTAAACAGCTGATAAAAACATCACAATAATACACAAGTAATCCACACAACTCCAGCCCATCAATTAACATCTCAAGTGAAAAGCTGTGTGTTTGTAAGAAATTTGGTTGTTAACATTTTAAACAACTTCTACTATTTTTTACAAGTGTATTTTCAGTTTATTTAGTTTTTATATTAGTTTTAGTATAGTACTGCTAAAGTTACATTGATCAGTTTTAATGAATAATAATAACAACATTACCACATAGAACAGTCTTGCTACTTCCTAGCAAGGCCACAAGTATTCGGCATGAGGCTTGAATAACCTTCAAACTGTTTTAATCACATCCTGACATTTTTTCTTCTTCTTATTCAGAAGAATAAAGTGCAAAATAAGTATTCTGATGATTCACCGGACCTTTAAAAAAGCATTATATTAACCCTCTGGCATTTCCTTCCCACAATTTTACTTGCATTGTAATATTGAGATTTCATTGTGTTGAGTTTATTGGTTCATTATTATTATATATCTTCTGAAAAGTACCCAGACTAAATCCTTCTTTCATAGTCACTTCATGTCCTAAAAATAATTCAGAGCGAGCACCACGCACTTCATAAGTGCTGGAAGTGGCACTCTGTCAGAGAAGAGCTTATTTGAAAACTTCCTTCTCTGTGATGAGGCATATCATTTCAACCCACTTGCATAAATTACATTAAAAATAGATATTCTAAAAGAGTTTTTCAGAACCACAAGCCCAAATGTCATGCCAACATTATTATCTTATCAGACCACCCTTTGAAATGGCCCTTGTAATATGTAGAATTTGCATAAACATAATATTTATACACAAACCACATCATATGTATAGAGATAATTATAAAATATGTAAAAAAAAGATTTTTTTTTAATTGAATTGAAAAAAGATTTTTTAGCTTAATACATTTACATAATATTTAATTATTAATTACTTTTTAATTATTAACATCATACAAGTATGAAGTTCCTGCGTATGCACCTTGTGTTTCATGCACTGCTTAAATCTAGAGTGTGTTGTCATGGCAAAATAAATAATTTTCCGTTGTAAGTTGTAAGCTTTGTGTCACAAAATGATGGTAAAAAACATCTACTGAGTTATTATTAAGTGCAGCACGCAAACAGACAGACACACACACACACACACACACCTTTTTAGTATGATTAAAAAAGTAACCTGATACCTCTTTGTGAATCAAGCACATACACCGCAACTTGAGCTGGATTCACAAATGATTTGTCTTTACATAGAGCTCTTACTGAATTGTTCAGAAAGATATTTGCAAGGTAACCATTTGAATCAAATTGAACCTTCTCTGAATGAACACCATCTTAGAGATTACTTGATGAAAGTGGTCATATGAATAATTAAAGATAATTATTTGGTGTATTTGGTGTAATAGAATATGATGACATGCTTTAATGTTAAAAATATATTTTTTTTTCAAATACTGTACATTATTGTAGATCCTCTTCCCGCCTCTCTCAAACGTGCTGTTTTCTACAAGGTCCCTCCTTCCGACAAGCACAGTCTGTTCTGATTGGTCAACTGACCCAGTGCAATGTGATTGGCCGACCACCGCAAGCACTCATTGGAAATGTAATGCCCCTTCCCATAATCGCGAGCTTCTTCTTTCAAATTAAATGTAAAGACAGTTAACAATGTCCTTAGTTTTACGATCAGTTCAAGCCCGAAAGTGGAACAGAGTGACATGACAGACATAGTGATGAAGCTCGTATGTGTTTGCAATACACAAGCCACGGATGGTTAAAGGGATGGTTCACTTTGAAATAAAATTTTGATAAGTTTTAGCTTACCTCAAGGGCATCCAAGATGTAGGTTTCTTTGTTTCCGCAAGAATTTCCCATTTTGATATTTTTAAGTCAAACCGTTCTTGTCTGTGACTCATATAATGGAGGTCTATGGTCACCACCTCAAAGAGCATGCACAGACAAGTCCAAATTAAACAATTCCCCATCGTAAGTACACATTGATGACCTAAGAAATGAAACAAGCTGTTTGTGTAAAAAACGAACAGTATTTATATCGTTTTTACTTCTTGTACACAACCACATCCAACTGATCTGAGTGCGCCAGTGCTTGCCTTAATTTCACATTGGCACAGATTCAACAAGGTGTAGGAAACATTCATTAGCGATTTTGGTCTATGCTGACATAGCATATTGCAGCTGCTGCAGATTTGTTAGCTGCACATTCATGATGCAAATGTTCTGTTCCACCACATCCCAAATAAGCTTTTTTGGATTGAGATCCTCTGACTGTGGAGGCCATTTATGTGTATTGAACTCATTGTCATGTTCAAGAAACCAAAGATGTCTTGAGCTTTGTGGCATATTATCTTGCTGAAAGCAACAATAAGATAGGTACACTGTGGTCATAAAAGTGATGGACATGGTCAGCAATAATACTCAGGTGAGCTGTGGTGTTTAAACCATGGTCAGTTTGGCACGGGAAGTGGGGCCCCTGTTTTTCAGTGGGCAACTGTTTAACTGTTAGGAATAATAATAATAATAATAATAATAATAATAATAATAATAATAATAATAATAATAATTTGGACTGTTTATTTAAACGTGCAGATGTGTCATCTTGTTGGCAATAATATCAACTTCACCCACCAATGTGTGACTGCTAGTCAACATTACAAAAGACAGTCACCAGTTGTCAGATTCAGTGACGTAGATGGCAAGCATATGTCATATTACTTTTGGCGCGAACAACCCAGGTTCAAATCTGCCTAATGACAAACTTTTTCCTCCCTTTTCAAATTTCAAATCAAATCAGAAAATAATTTATGTTAAATAAAAATTAAGGAAAAAGTTGAACATAAAGTATCGGGTAGGGTTAAAGTAGGTCTAGGGCTTTTGTCCCAATAAGGTGGCATCCAGTTAATACTTATAATAAATATGATATAATATAATAATACAATAATAAGTTATTATTGCATACTGTTTTATAATCTATTCCAATGTTGAGGTGCAGATAATAAGTAATTAGCAGAATATCCTGTTATTTTAATATAGTATAAATAGAATTCAATGTGATGTGTTTTCAGAGATTCTATTTTGCAGAACTTGGTTGTAATGAGTGGATATTTGAGTTACTGTTACCTTCCTATAAACTTGAACCAGTCATTTTTTTGACCCACAGAAGTGCCGTTCACTGGACATTTTATCTTTTTTGGACCATTCTCTGTAAACCCTAGCGATGGTCATGAAAACCCCAATAGATCAGCAGTTTCTGAAAAACTCTGAGCAGCCAGTCAATCACCGACAACCATGCCATGTTCAAAGTCCTTTAAATCACCTTTTTTCCCCATTCTGATGCTCAGTTCAACAGATCATCTTGACCATGAATATATGCCTAAATGCACTTTGAAGAGTGCACAATATCATGATCAAATAGTGTAAAGGTTATGCATATTTGGCGTGCTGTCCAAAGGGAGGGCTTTGATCTCAGAATTTCACCCCTACACAGAGTACTTCCGCCATGCCCCTAGCTGGGAATAGGATCATACCAAGCAGTGATGAGATGGGGTGGTGAGATGCGGAAATCTCTTGAGGAACATAGGTGAGAAGGCTATGAATATATGGGACTTTCTCAATCTGAATCATTTGAACATGCTCCTCCTGAACTTTGTGTATAAAACATCATATATTGCCTCCATGAGATTGGCTGATTAGTTATGTGTGTTAATGAGCAGTTGAACAGGTGTACCTAATGAAGTGCCCAGTGATTTTATGGAAAACTCAATAAACTGCAAGTTCAACATAGGAAGAAGATGAACCAACTTAACCTGACAACACAAGACAAAAAGTTAATAAAAGCGACAAAAAATAATAACTATGCAATCATAATTATTAAGCTTCAATGCAGCATGATGGGAAGATGGTGAATGTGCACAGAATCACAACCTATATATATATATATATATATATATATATATATATATATATATATTAAATTTACAATTAAATTACATTTATGCATTTAGCAGACACTTTTATCCAAAGCTACTTACGGTGCATTCAGACTATCAATTTTTACCTATCATGTGTTCCCGGGGAACCTTATATATATATATATATATATATATATAATCCTATTCAACTTAAAGAAAAAATGCTCAACGATCATGTTTGTCCAACTTAAAAAATCAGAGAATGCTGCAATGAAACATTAGTTGTGTTACAAGTAAGTACTTTAGAATATAAAGTACACAAAAATAACTACTGTATTCAAGTAAATATTTTGCTATTTTTTCAGCATTATTTACATGATATAAAAATCAGGTTTACAATATGCAATAATAGTGTTTTAATGTGCATTAGTGTGTATGGTACACAAGAACATTAATATGATGAAGATGTTGGAGAAATTCAGCTAAAGACTGACAGAAAGAGTCAGAAAGTAAATCTATGTGCACCAAGAAACAAATTTCACCCTCTGTCGCACGTTTACTTCATGCATCTCATTTCTGTGATGGAACTTTGAATTTCCGTTCCTCTAAAAATGCAAGTCAACAAATAATTCCCTGCAAGTGAAACAGAACTGGAGTGAATACATCAAGAGGATCTACAGCATATAATGAAGCTCCCTAGGCCAGTCTTTCCTCTTTGTCTCCCACCTTTCATCCTCTTCCTCCCCTTCCTCTTATCAAGCTGTATTAAAGGTTCAGCAATTTTTGGATGTGATATTGATGAGAAATCACATCAGAGTGTCATCACTTCTGTAAAACTGATTGATGACCATGAGAATGTAAGGGAGGAAGGGTTAACTTATACATCAACCAGTGGATGATGGATGACCATACTACTCATCACTGCAGATTCTCCACTGCTTAAGCAGAAACACATGCTGATGAAAAATAAATAAGAGAGCAAAGGACAACACCTTGTTCAAACACTCACTGAGCACTTACATAGATACATAGGGTAGCGGGGTTATAGCTGGGGTTTGCAGGGTCCCAGTGCAGGTTGTACCTGTGGGCCCTGTTTGAAAGTGTTGAATTTGTATGTTCGTTCTATTTACTGATTTGTGCTATTTACACAATATTTAAGTCCAGGTACAGAAACCGAATAATCAAATGTAAAATAGCACTGCATAGTCTTCACTGTAAAAACGACATAGTCAAATCAAAATGTACAAAAAATTTAACAAATTAATCTTGATAATGTCAGATAACTTTGATAGAAAAGTATGCAATGGATTACAATTTTAAAAAATCTGAAAACTGTAAGTATGACAATATTTATACAACAACACATTGTTGACCAGTTACTTAGCAATGCTTAATTTTCTTTGTGGGGTAAAAAGGTTGCATTGGCAATTAAAGAAAAAACACAAATTTTTATCAGTTTTACTGGAGGGGAAGATATGTCACAGTTTTCTTTATTTTGCTATACACACTAACATAAATAAATTTTAATGTCTTGAACCCAGGTATAAATTAGGCATCAACACTTTAAGAGAAAATGCATCCATTATAATGATACACATCCTATTTCTTTCACCACTGTTCACTTTCACTTAAGACATAAACAGTTTTTTTGAGGATACTCTACAAGATTGGTATTTTTACATAATTTTGTATGTATTTGTCGGTACGAGAGCAAGAAGAGGCAAGAAGAGAACAAACTGCTTGGATGCTAAAGTGGGCTCATCTTTTTCTGTGTGTATGTTTAAACTGTGATTTGTATTTGTTCTTTAAGGTGCAGGAGAACGCAAAGGAGAGCTTGGTTCGTTGTTGTTGTCCATGAGATGTGGCTCTCTACTTGCATACCACGGTGCGCGAGTACTCAGTTGAGTTTTTCCGCATTTTGTGTTTGAACCCTTTTGAATGGATTGACAAGGCTTAAAAACACATGCAAGTTCAAGTTCAAGTTCGATTTATTTGTATAGGGCATTTACAAAAGCCACCTGGCTGACCAAAGTGCTTTACATAAGAGCAAGAATATTACACATACATACAAAATAGACCAGACAAAAATTTAAAACCACCCATTTCAAAATGTAGCATAACACAGTAGTCAGTACACTAAGGAAAATAAAAAAGTTTTTAGCAAGGATTTAAAAATAGACAAGGAAGGGGACAGTCTGATCTCTAAAGGCAGGGTATTCCAGAGTCGTGGCCCAGCCACTGCAAATGCACGCTCCCCTCTAAGCTTTAGCCTAACGCGAGGGACCACCAACAGAGCCTGGTCATAGGAATGTAGGTTTCTTGATGGAGTATAGGGTTGAAGAAGTTCAGATAAATAGACAGGAGCTTTGTTATGAAGGGATTTATAAATGAAGAGGAGAATTTTAAAGTCTATTCTCTGAGAAATTGGCAACAAGTGAGGGGATCTGAGAATTGGGGTTATGTGTTCATGTTTACGACGGTTTAAAATAAGTCTGGCTGCAGCATTTTGGACAAGCTGAAGTCGTGCAATTTGAGATTGAGATATACTGCAATATAAAGAATTGCAGTAATCTAGACGCGATGTAACAAATGCATGAACAGCCATTTCTAGAGTTTTTGGAGTGAGAAAGTTTTAGACAGTAAATGAAGCTGATAGACACTGGATCCAATAACAGAAGAGATATGTCTATCAAATTTTAAGTGTTGGTCAATAGTAATACCTAGGTTCTTCACCCGTGAGGATCTAAAAACGGATAAACTTTCTAGCTCAGGGCTTATACACTGAGAGTTATCATTAGGACCGAAAACAATTACCTCGGTCTTGTCCTCGTTTAAGAAGAGGAAATTTTGGGCTAGCCATAATTTCACCTCCTCTAAACATTGGAGAAGAGAAGTGATCGCAGTGGAGTTGTTTTTCTTAACTGGAAGATAGATTTGAGTGTCATCTGCGTAGAAATGAAAAGACACACCATGTTTTCTTAGGATAGAACCCAGAGGCAGCATGTACAGAGAGAATAGAGAGGGAGCTAAAATAGAGCCTTGTGGAAGGCCACAGGTCAGAGGAGCAGGGGAAGAGAAAAAAATTCCCAGTTTCACTAAAAACCTTCTGTCAGATAGGTATGACTGAAACCATTTCAGAGCATTTGTTTTTAGACCTACCCAAGACTCTAATCTAGATAATAGTATGGAGTGGTCTATGGTATCAAAAGCGGCTGATAAATCTGAAAGAATCAGAACCACAGAGCCCCGGAATCAGTGGAGAGGTAAATATCATTTAAAACCCTCAAAAGGGCGGACTCAGTGCTGTGAGCAGATTTAAAACCAGATTGAAAAACCTCATAAATAGAATTACTAGTCAAAAAGTGTTGAAGTTGATTCAGCACAATTTTCTCTAAAACTTTTGAAGTAAAAGGCAAAACAGAAATTGGACGAAATTTTTTTCGAACAGTGTGGTCCAGTGAAGGCTTCTTGAGAATAGGAGTGACTGTAGCAACTTTAAAGTCGGCAGGAACGGAGCCAGTTTGGAGACACTTGTTAATAAGAGACAGCAGACCTGGCCCAATCAAATCAATAATTAATTTGAAAAATTTGGGGTGAATGATATCGCTAGAACAGAATGAGGGCTTAAGATTGTCAATCACCTCCTTCAATTCCTGGAGACTGATGGGTTCAAAAGCATCCAAAAATGCAGATGAAGATGACATGATAGGAGAGATGGTTAAAGTTAAAGTGGGGCAGAGACCAAGTCTTAAGTTAGTAATTTTGTCACTAAAATATCTCAAGAAGCTTTCACAGAGAGCATCAGAGGCAACAGGCAAGGTGTTAACAGAAGGATTGGTAACAGATTGAATAATTGAAAACAAAACCTTAGGTTTAGAGTGATTAGATTCAATTATGTTAGAAAAGTATGCAGCTTTTGCAGGCTTAGCTGCAGACTGGTATGAAGTAAGAGAGTCTCTGAACATTTGAAGAGAGATATGCAGCCTGTCTTTTTTCCATTTACGTTCTGCCTTTCTACAGTTTTGTCTTAGGAGACGGGTATCAGAGTTTTGCCACAGAATAGATTTAGTTTTTTGCTTGTGAGGCTTAAGGGGGGCAGTTGCATTTGCTGCCTTAAGCCAGGCAGAGTTCAAGAGACTAAGATGTTGATCAGCATCCAAGTCAGATAACGGTTGATCTAAGTGCAACTGTGAGCAACAATCAGCAAAACACAAGTTGAAATTTGTGCTAAACTGTGGAGAGTAGAAGCGAGAAAGATTTACAGTAGTATTTGAAAAGTAAGAGAGCTCTGTAAGAGACAGTGTGAATAATATAGGTTTATGGTCAGAGATCATAAAATCAGAGATACATCAAGTCACATCAAGTCACATCAAGTCCATATGAGAGTACAAGATCCAACGTATGTCCTTGAATATGAGTAGCGTCACTGATCCACTGGGATAGATTAAAAGCATCGATAGTATTAAAAAACTCATGTGATAAGGGGTTAGACGGACAGCAGACATGGATAGTAAAGTCGCCCACCAATAGAAAGCGATCGTAATTTGTGGCAATATTGCCGATCAGTTCAGTGAAATTCTTTATAAAATCCTTAGTGCAGTGCAAATGATAAGCTTTCATGACGATGCATAGCAGTGGCCTGCCAACTGTCTTGAGATGTCTAGAGTTGAATCCGCTCAAAGTACTCAAAATGCAAAATGCTGTTATTGTCACATTTTTTTAAATTTCAGTACTCACTTTGCTTGAGAAACTTAGACGGCTCACAGATACTGGCCAAACAAAAGATATTTAATGTTTTTGCCTCTAATTTGGATATTTCTCTGCTCTGGTCTGGATACGGTATAAGCGAAGTGCCAAAAGAGTAATTTGAAAACCCCTGCACAGTGTGTGTGAGTCTCTGGAGTTCTGCATGCAGAACTTGTTTTTATTAATTTGCAAGTGATATATCAAATGGATTTCGGTACAATAAAGTGTCAGTTCCCTTTCAAGGGAGCTTTGAACTGCATCCTCTAGGGGTCGCTATGGGGAACACCTCCTCGTGACCCGTGTCTGAAGCATACATTGATTGGCCGGCGACAGCCCCTGACGTCACTACCGGTGCAACTATGGATAAATAGGCGCTGGGAGAACACATCATTCTCTTCTTCATCTTCAATGACTGTTCTGTTTGAAGTGTGCATCTGAAAGAACCGGTAAGAGCGATCTTTCTCTTCTGTCTATCATGGCGACTACTAGCAAGCGTTTAGATAATGTGTGCATCTGTGTCTGCGTTATTTGACACCCGATGACACACACAATCTTTGCGTCATTGGTTGCGACATTGGAATGTCTTTGAGGAGGCAATCTGCGTGCATTGTGAGCTTTTTTTCAATGAAAAAGCTCCGCTCTCGTTCGTCTCTCTTTCCGAGGAAAAAAGAATAAAAAGAGCAGCCATCTGCTTCTCGCAGTTCAGGACCCGCCGTTGCTGAGGCACGGAGGAGAATGAGCTTGTGGGAATTACAGGTGGCTGACGAGTTTAAAAAGGGACTTTCTCTTTCGCGCTTGTTGGCGGCAGAGGAGAGAGAGCTTTAGGAGGATGATGTTATATCTTTAACACTTTCTGATACTGAGGTTAGTGCTCTGCTGCTTTTTTCAATCAATCAATCAATCATTTTATTTATAAAGCACAATTAAACACAACTTCCGTTGACCAATGTGCTATACAGAATGCAAAAATTTTAAATAAGCACAATAACACAATAAAAGACAATGACAAACAGGTCAACTGCATCAACATTCATTTTGTATAAGACAGATCAAATAGAAAAGTCTTTAACCTCACTTTTTTGAAAATGGAAAGGGTGGGTGCAGTTCTAATTTCAAGTGGGAGATTGGAGCAACAATAGAAAATGCTCTGTCTCCTCTATTTTTAAGTTTTGATCTAGGAACCACTAAGGTCTAAGTTCGCAGACCTAAGAGCTCTTGTAGGTTGGTGAAGTGTCAGTAGATCAGAAAGGTAAGCAGGCGCTAACCCATTTAATAACTTAAAAACTAATAGCAGGACTTTAAAATTAATTTATTATATGAACTCCTGTCAAAACTCTAGCAGCAGCATTTTGGACTATCTGCAGGCGATTTATGGATGATTGACTTTTTTAACCAGGAAGAGCAGGAGATTTTTGAGGATGGCGAAGAAGCTGATGCTGAGCCTTCTCAATCCTCCTGCTCTGCATATGTAGAGCTGTTGGAGGTTCTGGATCATGCCACGGCAAAGTGCGCTAACAAGGTGACGCTGTGAGGCTGCCTTGACGAGTGTTATCTTTCTGACCGCAGGCCACCAGCTCAGGTGGGAAGGAATGGAAGAGGCCATTTTCTTCTCGCATCCATTGGTTTTGGCATAAGAGTTGTGCCGACATTGAGGCGATGTGCGAAAATGGCTATGAGAGCAAAGCTTTTTTCTATAGGGGAGACGTCCTCTCTTAATCTCCCTCCTTGCCATCTAAGCCCCTTCAGTAAATATTGTTTTATACCACAGCAGAAAATGGTCAGTTATGAACTCCACATATCTTGCAGAAGTCATTTTGACACCCTAAAATTACCTTACATCTCACTTCCCAATATTCCAGTCCTTAGTCCTTAGCCATCTTCAAGAATCGCTTAAAACACATCTCTTCCCTTTTTATTTGACCCTCTAACTTTAGCACTCAGTATTCTATTTCTATTGTTAAAATAATAATAATAATAATAATAATCTAACTATCTTTCTAATCTCTTTGTATTCAATCTGTTTTATTTTCATTTAATATACAATTTAAAAGATAGACCTCTAACACTAGCTTGCTCTACTCTTTTTCTATTAAATCTGTTTTCTTTTTTATTATTATTAAATTATTTAAAAGCCCTTGCTACGTGTACTGTGTTTAAGCTAACTGAGACTTGTTTTAGCACTTGTATATCATTGCTCTTTTGTTGTTTTTGATTGGTTCCATTGTCCTCATTTGTTGGTCGCTTTGGATAAAGGTAAATGACTAAATGTAATGTTAATGTAAATTATTTTTTTTAGAGCTGGCATTACAGTTCATTTGTTTGACAGATTATTAAACTTTCTTTAATAAATCTTCATCTGACCAAGATCTTATGTGCTCTAAGTCACTCACAAATCTTTTGATGGTTCAATAATCTCTATTTGCATTTAGCAAATTATTGTTTATTTTGATGCTTTTTGCGAGACGTTGCATTGTTTCTTACTTTTCATCTTCAGAAAGATCTTTCTTCCTCACCATATTTCATGATATCTGTGACTTGCTTAATAATGTGGAACAACCTCTTTAAGTAGGGTTTTCATTTACCGAAGAAGACCTGGCAAACTATTGACCAAACCAGTCTGAGATTGATACCATTTACATGAAATGATGTGATGTGTATTTAACCAAGTTATTGGGGTGGTGAGGGACCTATCAAGTGTCTTCGTATTGGGGGGCTATACAGTTCTATTTCTGACAGTGAATTGCACTAGCAAATACATATTTTTATTATATTACATATATGTCATACTGTTGGGCTTGTCTGACACATTTGACACAGTGAATCAGTAGATAATTTTGTCAGCCTTTTCCACCCTAGGAATCATGAGATTTGCATGCTGCTGATTTGTGTATAGGAGGAGAGCAGTGTCAAAATTACATAAAAAAAGGAGGGGGTACCTCAGGGTTCGCTACCTGACCCATCCTCTTCAAAACTTGGAACATGGATTTTCTATCCCTGCTATGGCAACATGATGTACTGTAGCTCTTAGCAGTTGTACATGTGTACATGCTGTGAGCAAAAGCAGCAGTTAGAATGATGCAAATAGTCTTGCCTTGTTAAAGAGTCATTTCATTGACAGTTTCCAAAACAGATTATCTATAAGCACTTGGAGGTGGCTTAAAGCCCACACAAGCTACAGTACACTGTGGGAATAAATCCACATTCTGATTGTTTTTACTTTCTTACAACTAGATTATCATGCTATGCCTCATTTAATTGTGACTCATTCATTTTAATTGTGTGAAGTGTGCAAATCCTAAGCAGTCAAACCACAGCAGTTGCCCACAGCTCCTTTTTCCTGCCAGCAGTGTTTTGCGGTTGCTGGCAATTTGTAATACAGTAAATACAACCAAGGCTATCAATACTCATCTGTGAACATTATACTTTGACTTCACATAAAAAATCAGTTATGACAGTATAAATGCCCAATATATAAAAAAAATAATATATTAATCTTAAATCAATAATGATAGAAATGCTTGTTGTTGTTTTTTCCTTATTTCTGAGTTCACCCTCATTATATAAAACATTAGAAAAAAGAGGATGCAGTTCTTTACACCTCTGTTGTAGCTGTAATCAGACTGATGAAAAGCATTTTGCATAGAGGATTTTTTGCACAAAACAATGCTGGTTAGGCTTATGTGTGGGAGCACAAGGGACATATTTGCTCATGGATAATTTACATTTTTGACATGGCCATTGCTAAAAATAATCCTACAGGTGGGTAGCTAAGCATGCTGCAAAAGTGGGGCTTTGATGGAAGTGAGATCCCCTATTTTCATTCATTGGACACCTGAAAGTTTTTACTAGTGATTTACATGACATCTATATAATTATGATACTTTGCTGTTCACAAAATTATTTTGAATTTACCAAACTGTTATGAATTTTACAGACTATATTATCCCTGTACTTTATTACATATTGTACAGTCCAAAACAGATCTTTAATGAATAACTAACTAACTAATGTCTCCATGCCTTCAGCATGACCATGCTCTAAATCACATATGAAATCAGTCCAATAGATGGGCAAGATCTCATGGGTGGGTGACGTTGCGACTAGGAAGCTATAAAAGCACATGCATTGGAACTGGCGCCAGCTTCTAGGAATGAAGTAAGTGCTCACAGGGATGCTGGAAGCATGGCACTGTGATGCAGTGTCTCCTTCCCTTCGGGACCCATGCTTACATTCGTAACCTGGAGACATTCACCTTCAGGAACTCGAGCTGCATTGGAAAAGGCTATTGGAACGAGTATACCCACGTGGCCAGACTTACAAATTCCTGCCTAGTGTGGAAGAGCAGAGCTAAGGTGAGAGAAAGGAGCCAGGAATGGGGCACAATGCAGGTAGGGACCTGGCAAAGTAGGAGGGGACATCTCGCAGCATCTCAAAGGCAAACTTCAGAAGGAATGAGCCTTGACCCCTTAAAGGAGAGGGGAGATCAGAGGACTCAAGGCTATGGAAAAGCATCCTGATTCATCGCTTAGCATAAGCTTCTCTTGTCAAAGGCCTCAGCGCACCTTGGAGGAAATGTGTAACTTGGGGGTGTCTGCCCACTGACTGGCAACAGATAGACTTTTCAAGTAGGACTGGGTCAACCCTACAGAGAATGGGGCCTGCAGGAACTCCAGCACTGTGTCAACTTGGCAATAAACTGGGTTGAGCTTGTGGTCTCTACACTAAGAAGTGAAAAGCTTCCACTTCAGGGTATACTGTTGCCTAGATCTGGATTGGAGAATGGTCTCAACAACCTTGGTTGAGAGACAGGAAGCTGTGAGCTCTAATGGAGCTGGATGAGTCAGAGAGTGGAAATGACCCCGTTGAAACGATGCGAAGGAGAACCAACCTGATTTTGCAGCCTCTTTCTACAGTGTGTAGGACCCACTGAGACACACAGGTCAAGACTAGGTCGTGGTGAACCGGCAGGGGACAGCCGATCTAGCTGATCTAGAAACCTCTGAAGAGGTTGTGAGCCTCTTAGTACTGTTACGTTTCCGGGCGGTGACTAAGAGGAGCTGGAGACTGCTGTGCTCTGAAGTACCGTAGATGGCAGGGTTGGCAGAACGATCGCCTGAGGGCACTAAGGAAAGAACCGCAGTGCTGGCTTCTGAACCCTGAGAGTGGGCACTGGATCTTGTGGATGAGGAAGAAGATAGGTACTGTAATGGGAGGAGCCAATGACAGACACAGTGGGCATGGCTTCAGGCCTCGGAAAGGCTTTTATTAACAGAAAATAACACAAAAGAGAGGGAATAAACGTGGCCAAAGGGGGAGAGTGTCTAAAATAAACAGAGGATCTGGTGTCCTGCGTGCTGCGGGGTCGTGTGGGTCAGGCTGTGTTCATGGAGGAAGTGTCCAGGTAAGGGGTGGAGTCCGGTGGCCGCATGCGCTCCCCTCTTTGGTTCGGGGCGCGAGGGATGGTGGCTTCTTTTATTGGCCGCATCCTTCTCGTTGGCCATGTAAATGGGTGTGGTTCTCATCCGGACCGCGGGTCCGACATCTCACGTCTCTAGTGGCGTGGGAGTCCCTCAACGCAGCCTTCCTGGACCCAAGAGGACACCAATGTGCATGCACAGGGAAGAGACCAGTCTCTCGAGGAGAGGCGTGTTGGGCTTTTAAACAGCGGTGGTGATGAGGCTCCATTCACATCAGGTGTGCCCCATCACACACTGCCAGTCCTGACTTATCCAGCACCCCTCCTCTCTCACACACCCACTCCTTTCGGGAGCCTGGTGAAGGGCTGTGATTTAGGACAGGGTGCCGATGATAATCAGGGAGAGGGCACTGACTCGTCACAGGACTCCCCTTCTACATTCTCTCTACTGGATCCATATGTGAACACCATGAGCACAGCCATTGCTCTGCCTTGGCAAAAGCGGGGCCAGCACTGCGAGAAACTCTGAACTCTGTCTGCTCTTGCCCAAATGCTCCACTCATAATGGAGCTTATAAGTGGACAAACAACAGTAAATATGACTCAAAAACAGTTATTGACTGACACACACACAGAGCGCTTGGTTAATAACAAAAAGCTGATGCTGGTTACACCGCACGTGCTTTATAGCTTTCCGGTCGCCAACATCACCCACCCATGATGCCTCCCCTAACTATTGGACTGATTTCATATGTGATTCAGAGCATGGTCACGCTAGAGGTGCTCCTAAAGCATTTTCCAATGTAGCTTGAGTTCCAAAAGGGGAACTAACTAACGAATTAACTAAATAAATACATGTTTTTCAAAACATTAAACTCTAAATTAATTGCATTTCTGTTTTTTTTTTTTTTTTTTTTAAGTTCATTCTTGTATAAGCTGTGGGGGTGACAGGGCCCATACGATTCTAATTATCTGTGTTCAGTGGGTGATGCATTTTATTACAAGATTTTCACAGTGATTTCTGGCCTCACCACGATGTAAAGCATTTCAAACCACAGACACTTCTGAGATTCAATTTGGGTTAGAAAATATACTTACAGCAGTAAATGGCAACATGAATCACTGGGCTTTAGAACAGTGCTATGAAGTCTAGTTTTTTATTCATGGCCTCCCTTTTCTTTTCTTTTTTTTTTTTTTTTTTTTTGAGTTTTACTCTGACGTTTCCTAAAATATATTCCTAAGCAGTTTATCAACATCATGTATTCTTGTATATGTATACATTATTCAACACCTAATGTATTCTTATCTCTCCTCTAAAAAAGCTGTTTTCTTTACTCATCTCCTGAGCCTTTCTTCCCAAATGCAGATACCAATGTATGCCTGTTAGAAAGCAGTCTTGGTTATATCAAATTGAATTTTTTATGTCCTTAATGCTTTTCCCCGGGGCTTGGATCTGGGCGTCCTGCAGAGTGTATGAAAACCACAATAAATTACATACAGCGGATAAACAAACACATCTGATGGTTAGTGTTTGTAGGGCATGCAGTGCATTTAAAAGCATCCATGCCTGTCTGCGGGTGTCTAAGGTACACACAGGGAGGTCTCAGATATGGGTACTGACAAAAGATGGTGTCTTGGTGTTTTTTTTTTTTTTTTTTTTTTTTTTTGCTAGACAGTTTCTATGAATCAGGCAAAAAAAAGTATGCTTCTAAGTACAAATAATACAAGTAAGTGCCTCTTTGATATTCTTTCCCACATAAAGTAAAGGATGCAGTAGTGATGATTTATTAAGGTCACAAATCTTAAAGGAAAGATGTCTGTACACATGAAAAGTAGAGCACTGCCACAACAAAACAAATGCAGTCTCACAATATGCAAATGAATATTGTGCCTTACATTTTTATTTTTGCCATGTATCATTATTACTATTTTTTCAGTGCTTTAACAAAACTCTAACCCTAATTATTAAATTGTGTAATTTGTTTCATATGTTTGTGCTACAGACATAAATGATCAATAACTGTGTCTCTCTTCCTTTTGCTAATGTAAAAACAGTGATGTTTATCAAGGCCAGAAGTAGTAAAAATGTGAGTCCTCCACCATGATGAAAGTAAAAAGTAAAAATATACACACATATTTTATTTACACAATTTATTATTATTATTATTAATTTTGTTTGTTTGTTGTTGTTGTTGTTGTTTTTTTTATATATATATGTGTGTGTGTGGTTAAGGTTTACCCTACATTATGGGGACAAAATGTCCTCTCAAAGATGGCAATATCCAAAATCTGTTTTTCTTGGTCCCCATGAGGAAACAAGCTTAAATCATAGTTTTTTGAAAATCTGAAAATGGCTGTAGTTTCTGGTGAGGGGTAGGTTTAGGTGAAGGGTTACGGGATAGAAAATACAGTTTGTACATAAAAACCATTATGTCTATGGAATGTCTCCATAAAACATGCACAACCAACACGTGTATGAGTGTGTGTGTGTGTGTGGGGGTGTGTGCCTACTTAACCATATTTTGGGGACAAACTTGTACCCAAAATTGAGCAAAACCTGACAAAATCGCCAAAAACCTCCTTTTGGGGATTTCCGCATTTGTATACTGATATAAAAATAAAGTGAACAACATTTTTTTTTTGTATTATTATTATTATTATTTTTTATTGTTAGGTGTAAATAATTTATAACTATCTGTATATAAAAAAACTATGTAATATCCCCATTCAGATAGCGAAGTAAATATGTGTGTGTGTTTGTGTGTGTGTGTGTGTGTGTGTGTGTGTGTGTGTGTGTGTGTGTGTGTGTGTGTGTGTGTGTGTGTGTGTGTGTGTGTGTGTATTTGTGAGTCAGTGACTGGGTATGTTTACGCATAAACCCAAGTAATAACTTCAAAAATCACAATATGGATCATATTAACAGAGCACAGATGGTCATGCTTAAATGTTCTATCAAACAAACAAAAACAAAAAACAAAAAAAAACAATATGAACGTTAAAATGAGGAGACATTTAAAGAAAAAAAAAACATTTAGCACATGCTTACAGTGCACTCAGACTATATATATATATATATATATATATATTTATTATTATTATTATTTTTTTCCAGTATGTGTGTTCCCTGGGAATTAAACCCACACCCTTTTTTGCACTGCTAATGCAATACTCTACATCTGAGCCACAGGAACAATATAGACATATT
Source organism: Carassius auratus (assembly GCF_003368295.1). Classification (NCBI taxonomy): domain Eukaryota; kingdom Metazoa; phylum Chordata; class Actinopteri; order Cypriniformes; family Cyprinidae; genus Carassius; species Carassius auratus. Next base: position 8,576,775 of record NC_039291.1, on the reverse strand, counting down.
TGAAAGTGATTTAGTGTAGTGTGACTAGTGTCTAGTGCAAATATAAAACAGCAGATGGGCTTATTGAAAGTGCAAATTCATTTTCTGCCAGCAGGAGGCGCTTTATGATCAGCAGAACTACCGGTAACCCTGGTAACAACTGTAATAAAAACATTGCTGTGCTCATGAACACTAATGTATCAGGCATTATAGAAAAGATTAAATGAAAATGACAAAAAAATAAAAATAAAAAAAAACCTTTCTGAACACAATTTTGATATGTGCAGTGCATGTTTATTCAACGAAGTCAAAGCATTTTGGAAAATGTATTTGTAGCTTCAGTGTTGATATTTTGGCAGACCACCACAAATAAGTGCTGCTTATAAACCCTGCTAAAGGCTACAACTGTAATGATGGGTCAACAGAGTGAGGATCCACGGCATAACCCGGTACTCATAGTGCCCAGACGTGGAAGAAAATGTTTTCCACCCATCCCCCGTTCTGATGTGGATCAAATTATAAGCATTGCACGGGTCAAATTTATTGAAGTATTTAGCTGAGCAAAGTTGTTCAAGGGCTGAGGGAATGAGAGGTAGAGGGTATTGGAATCTAACAGTTATTTCATTTAAACTTCTATAATGAATGCAAGTTTCTGGTTGTGAGAGAGGAAAGATTCAACCTTTGGCAGGTGTGGTGCTGGGAAGTAGTTCAATTGCTCAGATGCTAGATCAGTGTGGGGGAAGTTTTGTGGCTTTGGCTTTGCTGAATGCCTCTGCTAGATCAACATAGTCAGAGGGGATGTCAGTTGAGTGAAAGAGATCCATTTTAATGGTAGCTACTTCAGGTAATGGGTGTTCAAGTATCTGGAGACACTGAGTGAAATACTTGGCTGACCACTGTGTGATTTGACCTTCTCTAAATGAGATCAGTGGTTCATGTAGTAAAAGCCAGGGAAGTCCTAGAATGACTGGCTTGTATGATGAAGAAATTAATGACTTCAGAGTGCATGATGCCAGTGGTCAGGCAGATGTCACTGATGGTGTGTTGGACCGGACCAGCACCCAGTTGTCTTCCATATAGCGCTGCCACTACCAAGGGAGATGGGTGTGAGAGGGAGATGAGAGGGAGAGGGAGATTATGAATTTTAGCAAAATCTGCATCCATAAACTTTCCACCAGCTCCAGAATCAACCAAAGCCATCGTCTTTATCACTACATGACTAAAGGTTAATTTGACAGGCACTTTTACACATCTTGAAAAATGAGGAAACTCACTCACTGCAGTGGAAGAGTGTTGTTCGGGTCATGTAGGTCAGGAGTTTCTCACGTGACATGCTTGGCACCAGTAGAGAAAGATTCTGGCGATAATGGCGATCTCTATCCTCATGAGAGATGTGTGCATGTCCCACTTACATTGATTCCTACTCAGGAACAGTCTAGGGGCTTGGTGAAAGGGGCGTTGAAACCCGGCAAGGTCTTCTAGCACACATCAGATTATCAATGCGAATGTTGGGATCAATCAATTGATCCAAAGTTCTCCCCTTGTTTCAGCAAGTGTGCTCTGCTTGTAACTCAGGATTCAGTACCTTGTGAAAATGCAGCTTTAAAGGATCATCAGGCCATCCAGTTTGTGCCGCCAGAGTGCAAAATGTCAGAGCGAATTCAGCTGTCGTACTCCTCCCCTGACGCAGTGTGAGAATCTCTTCACCTGACCCATCTCCTCATCCAGGTAATTCAAACACCTCTAGAAAGAACCACAAAAAATCTCAAATGAGGGAATAACTGGTCGATGAAAATACCACACTGCAGTGGCCCAGTCCAGTCCCTTGCCAGTTAATAGAGAGTATAAAAAAGCAATGCTACTTTCTTGAGTGGGCTATAACATGGTTGTTGTGAAACGAACAGGGAACATTGTAATAAAAAACCCTTACATTTCAATTAAGTGCCTTTTAAGTTCTTTGGGTAGGCTAGGCAAGGACTGGCCATGGAGTTGCTAGGAAAAGGTGTTTGGGGTGCTGGAATTAATGGTGGCGAGGCAGATTTGGATGACGGTGGCTGAAGTGTTTGCAGCGTTTTAACCAGTTCGTCTGTGAGAGATGTGATGTCTGTGAGCTGTTGCTGATGGACGGCCAGCATTTGGTAGAATAGAACCTAATGGTAGAAGCACGGTCGTACAGGCACAGATCGGTAATAGCAAACAGGGTTATCAGAAGCAAGACAGAGGCAAATAATTGAGGCAGACAAGAGGTCAGGGCAGGTGGCTAGCAGAGTAACAACAATCCAAAAACAGAGCATGGGTCAAAAAAGGCAGGCAGTAAACAATCAAAAACAGTCCAGTGTCATACACAGCATTCCAAAGAAAAAAAAGTAATGCTCAGAAATGTCAACAGGGGCAAAACATCTATCTACTGTCAAATTACACTATCTACTGGCGCCGATACAGGATGGCTGCCTCCGTGACGAGCTCTGCATATGTTTTTGTGTTTTTGTTAGTTTGTCCTGTCTTTAGTCATATTCCTGCCATCAGTTTCACCAGGGAAGAACTGCTAAACATTCGGCAAAACGCACCACAAGATGTTTTTCCGGATTTCAATTATTCAGATGTTTTAGTGAACGTTGTTATCGGAGGAGCAGCGGCGCTGATCAAGCGCTTCAGGACGCGCAGACGGGGGAAGCGAGCGGGAGCGCTCGTCAGACTCAGGAAGCGCGGATTTCGAACGCCGTTGCCTAGCATCCATCTGGCAAATCTCCGCTCTCTACCCAACAAAACGGACGAACTCCTTCTGCTTTCTCGGACAAATAAGGATTTCACACACTCTGCTGCTCTGTGTTTCACGGAAACCTGGCTGAATGACACCATACCGGACAGCGCGCTCCATCTGCCAGACTTTCAGCTGTTTAGAGCGGATCGCGAATCAGAATCTACTGGGAAATCGTGCGGCGGGACATGCTTTTACATCAATGAACGGTGGTGTACAAATGTAACTGTGTTAAAGAAGACGTGCTGCTCAAATCTCGAAACACTCTTCATTAACTGCAAGCCGTTCTATTCGCCGCGGGAGTTTCACTCGTTCATTCTGGTCAGTGTTTACATCCCTCCGCAAGCGCATGTGAGCTCAGCTTTAGAGAAACTCGCTGATCAGATTACAGAGACAGAACAACAACACCCGGACTCTGTTTTAATCATTCTCGGGGACTTTAATAAAGCCAATTTGTCCCGTGAACTGCCAAAATACAGACAGCATGTTACTTGTCCCACAAGAGACAGTAATATATTGGATCACTGTTACACCATAATAAAGGATGGATTTCACTCTGTTCCACGAGCAAATTTGGGACGTTCTGATCACTTTCTGGTTCATCTTATACCGTCCTACAGGCAGAAACTAAAATCAGCTAAACCTGTATCAAGGACTGTAAAAAGATGGACTAATGAAGCAGAGCAGGATTTACAATCTTGTTTTGACCTCACTGATTGGAGTGTTTTTGAAGCTGCTACCACCGATCTGGATGAACTCACAGAGACCGTAACCTCATATATCAGTTTCTGTGAGGATATGTGTATTCCTACAAAGACTCAACTAATTTACAATAATGACAAACCGTGGTTCACTGCAAAACTCAGACAGCTCCGTCAGGCCAAAGAAGATGCTTACGTGAAGGGGGACAATGTCTTGTATAAACAGGCTAAATACACATTGGAAAAGGAGATCAAAGTGGCAAAGAGGAATTATTCTGAAAAAATAAGGACTCAGTTCACTTCCAACGACTCCGCATCAGTGTGGAAAAGTCTAAAGAACATCACCAATTACAAGACACCACCCCTCAGCACTGTAGAGAATCAACGACTGGCAGACGATCTGAACGAGTTTTACTGCAGGTTTGAAAGAACACCCATCACCTGCCCTGAACGCCTCCCCACACAACCATTCACACCCTTCACAACTCCTGCAACCAGCCCCAAATGCCTCTCCAAACAACCGTTCACACCATTAACAGCTCCTGCAACCCATCCTGAACACCTCTCCAATCAAGCACTCTCACCATTCACACCTCCTGCATCCCCCCTCTCAGGTGGGGCACCTGCAATTCAGATCAGCGAGGATGCGGTGCGCCAGGTCTTCCGGAAGCAGAAAAGGAAAAAAGCACCAGGCCCATATTGTGTTACACCAGCCTGTCTGAAATCCTGTGCTGACCAGCTGGCCCCCATCTTCACACAGATCTTCAACAGATCGCTGGAGCTGTGCGAAGTCCCTTCATGCTTCAAACGTTCCACCATCATCCCCATCCCTAAGAAACCCAAAATTACAGGACTAAATGACTACAGGCCTGTGGCTCTAACGTCTGTAGTCATGAAGTCATTTGAAAAACTGGTGCTGGCCCACCTGAAAGACATCACTGGGCCCTTGCTGGATCCTCTTCAGTTTGCCTACAGAGCAAACAGGTCTGTGGACGATGCAGTAAACATTGGACTGCATTATGTTCTGCAACACCTAGACAGACCGGGGACTTATGTGAGGATCCTGTTTGTGGACTTCAGCTCGGCCTTCAACACGATCATCCCAAACCTCCTCCTGCCCAAACTAAATCAGCTCTCCGTGCCCACCTCCGTCTGTCAGTGGATCAACAGCTTCCTGACAGACAGGCAGCTGCTAGTGAGGCTGGGAAAATACACATCCAGCACCCGTACAATCAGCACCGGAGCTCCCCAGGGCTGCGTTCTCTCCCTACTGCTCTTCTCCCTGTACACCAACGATTGCACATCTAAGGACCCCTCTGTCAAGCTCCTGAAGTTTGCAGACGACACCACACTCATCGGCCTCATTCAGGACGGTGACGAGTCTGCTTACAGACATGAGGTAAAAGAGCTGGCTGTCTGGTGCACTCTCAACAACCTGGAGCTTAACACCCTCAAAACAGTGGAGATGATCGTGGACTTCAGGAGAAACCCCCCTGCACTCCCCCCACTCACCATCATGAACAGCACTGTGACTGCAGTGGAGTCATTCAGGTTCCTGGGAACCACCATCTCTCAGGACCTGAAGTGGGACATTCACATTGACTCCATTGTGAAAAAGGCCCAGCAAAGGTTGTACTTCCTCCGCCAGCTGAGGAAGTTTAACCTGCCACAGGAGCTGCTGAAACAGTTCTACTCCACCATTATTGAATCCATCCTCTGCACTTCAGTAACTGTCTGGTTCAGCTCAGCTTCTAAATCTGACCTCAGAAGACTATAGAGGGTAGTCCGGACTGCTGAGCGAATCATTGGTACAACCCTCCCTTCTATTCAAGAACTGTACTTATCCAGAGTGAGAAAAAGGGCTGTCAAAATCACTCTGGATCCCTCACATCCAGCACACTCCCTCTTTGAACTGTTGCCATCTGGTCGACGCTACAGAGCACTGAGCAGTAGAACAACCAGACACAGGACCAGTTTCTTCCCTCAGGCAATCCATCTTATGAACAGCTGATAATAACGGCGAACACATTACACTTTATATTTATATACACATACACTTTATTTATCTAACACACATACTTAGTATACACTTAAATTTTGCACATAATACACATGTACATACATAACTGCATTTTGTAATATACCTGCCTACAATTGTCATTTGTATATTGTCATTCACTATCTACTTATTTGTATTTTTTATTCTCTTATTATGTGTTTTATGTTCTGTCGCTGTCATTCTGTTGTACTGCGGAGCTTCTGTCACGAAAACAAATTCCTCGTATGTGTAAACATACCTGGCAATAAAGCTCATTCTGATTCTGATTCTGACAAGACTTCACAATAAGAATGTGTGAATCAGTGGCTTAAATAGTCATATAAATTCACATCAGGTGTGCTCCTAAGCAGAGTCAGGTATGGAATGATGGGAAATGGCGTTAAGGGAGGAAAGTCAGTATTCAGGTGATGGCGGCCAGGTGGAAGAGCCAGCGACAGTGCCCACCATGAGGGAGCAAGCAATGGACAGTATGAGTGCGGAGTGGAGCTCCACCCCCTGCATCGCGGCTAAGAGTAGTCAAAATATGGAGCAGCAAAAAGGCTCCTTCATCCCCTCGGCTCCACCTCAGTCCTCTGTTGCTCTGGCTCCCTCGCAGCTTTGCAGATCCACATCTCCCCGTCGGTCACCAGAGCCATCAGTTCCACTTAGGACCTTCGGATCCTCCCCGTCATCCTGGCTCTTTGGCTCTCCGTCTCCACCTCAGGCTCCTCCTCCACCTGCTCTGCTGCCGTGGGTTGGCAGCCAGTCCTCCTCCATTGCTCCTCCCACCATTGGCTCCACCTTGGGCTGTTATGACTGTGGCCTGGGTCCTGCTAGGCTCCTCCTGCTCGAGATCCCTCCTGTCTCCTCCCTGGCTCCTGCCTCCATCATCTCCTCCCTGGCTCCTATCCCTGTTGTCCCTGTTTGCTGGCCCCCTCCAAGGAGTCAGTTTTCAACCGGAACATCCTCCCAAGTTCCCACCCATTCCCCCTCCCCTCTGTTGTTTCTATGGAGTAAGGACGCACCTTCCGGAAGGGGGAAGTAATGTCACACCCCTGGACCTCTGATCTCTATCTCCTGTGTATGGTTTGATTAGTTCCCAGGTGTGTCCAGTTTCTTCCCCATGTGTTCCATGTCCCCGTTAATTTAGTAATTCCTCTAACCTGTGTTTCCCCAATTATCTCGTGTATAAAAGTCCTAGTCCTTTGAGTCTGTGTTTGTTGGGTCTACAAGTTACAAACCAGTTACATACATGTGTCTTCCTCAGTGTTCCATGTTGGATATACCCTGTTTTGGATTAATAAAGAGATTTACTTCACTTATCCTCAGCTCCGTGTTCCTTCCAGGCAGCGTAGTGTGACAGTAAGATTTTGATGAACAAAGATTGGCATCCTTTTAGTGATAATAAATGGAGCAAAATATTTTTTTATTTATTTTGTGTTTAAGTAAATACTACATAAAAACAAATGTAATTTCTACATTAAATAATTTAGTTAAGGCAATAATTTAAAAATAAATTAAGTAAATTATATATCAGTACTCAATTCAAGCTTGTATATATTAAAGTTTGAACTTATAAGTATATTTTACTTGGAATTGTTTGTTAAGTTTGTCAATTTGTGATCGCAGGAGAGGATACCTTTAAAGGAGGGATCACTGGAGACACACAAGGGAAACGTTAGAGGAACTCTGAAGGCCCTGTAGTTTGGTGTAGGACAGGAACAGGGTGGAGCAGAGGAGGACCTCGAGGGCGGATCTGGAGACTGGGGTGGCCATGGCGGATCTGGAGATTGGGGCGGCCATGGCAGATCTGGAGACTCGGGAGGCCATGACGGAACTGGAGACTTGGGAGGCCATAGTGGAACTGGGGAATCGGGAGGCCATGGCGGAACTGGAGACTCGGGAGGCCATGGCGGAACTGGCTCCTAGGCTGTGGCTCTAATCCCTGCCTCGGCCCCTATGGCTGGATCTCTACTGCCCCCCAATCACCCCCCCCCCCAAAAAAAAAAAGCCTGGAGCAGACACTGGAGCAAGCTCTGGGGCTGGGGCTGACACTTTACGAGCTCTGGGGCTGGAGCCAACACTTGAGCAAGCTCTGGGGCTGGAGCCGGCACTGGAGCGTACTGGGGTTCAGGAGCCCTCCCTTGGCTCGTCGGAGAATCAGGAGCCCTCCCTGGGCTCAACTGGGGATCGGGAGCCCCTCCTGGGCTTAACTGGGGATCGAAAGCAAGGATGAGAGTTGAATAAAGTATTTTCCTCCTCATCCTCCTCATATGGGTCAGGGTAAGTGTGGTGCCAACGGCCTTTTCTTGGCATAACAGGGGATTCTATGCTAGGCGGAACCAGCGGAGACACAGGTGATTCTATGCTGGGCAGAACCAGCGGAGACACAGGGGATTCTATGCTGGGTGGAACCAGCGGAGACACAGATGATACAGGGCTTAGAGTCAGGGGAGGAGATCTGGAGGTCTCGGGGAAGGGCTGAAGGAGGGAGTGGGCTCTTTGGAGTGCTATGTGGAGGGAGCTGGTTTATGGTGAGCTGGAGCACCCACATGCTTCCACCCAGGTCATTCATTGTATTGGTCCGATCTTCTGTAACACAATAGACTTGGGGAAAATGCAGGAGGGGAGACCTTGAAGGAGGGATTGATGGAGACACAGGGGAAATGCTGGAGGAACTCTGGAGGAACACAGGAGACTAGGAAGAAAGTGCTGACAAAGAGGTAGCCAGAGAGGTTTAGTAGAGAGAGAGTCAATGCTTGTAGCTCGTAACAGGAAGATTTCCGCTGTGCAGCTATGAGATTGGACAAACTGCTGACTGAGGTGTGTGCTTTTATGTGCTGGGGAAAAGGTGACGGAATAGAGATCAGGTGCTAGTGATAAAATGACTGAACTGTGAACAGGTGCTGTTGATTGTTACTCGAGTGAGGGAGTGCGCCGTGGGTAATGAGCCAGACCGACTTGAATAAATAAAAAGGTTACTTTTTCACTGTTTCCGAGTTGTATTTACACCGTTGTAAAATTGTTTTTTTATTGTTAGGTTTAGTAACTTACTCTTTTGTGACATCTGGAGTTAATTTTGTCCTCAAAATGACCCAGTTATACTATTTAGTGATTGTTACCACCATTGTGTATTTGTACCAATTGTTGAGGTCTCTGTGTTTATTTGAACAACAATAATATTGAGTGGGCATATTATCTTAAAAGGATAACAATCTTCCTAGTTGCTTGTAGATTTTATATAATTCAATATAAGTTTTACTTAAAATATATAAGTACAAATCATGCGAAAGAAAAATTTAGCGAATCTTCTTATTACCTTTATTCAACAGCACAATTTTTTACAGTGATAAGCATTACTTAAGTAAAATTTACAAGCAAAGAGTCAATAAAATTTATTCCCAAGTAAATTTAACTTAAAAATATATATTTAAAGCTACTAATAATAATTTTTAGGCTTTTACTTGTCATTTTTTTGTAAATTAATTGTTTCAGTGTAGGTAATAATCTATTAAAAATGTAGAACTTTTGTTTTGGGAATGACATCTCCATATTTATATGGAATTCACTCTTGAAAAAGCAGTGACTAAAATAGTGATAATGGATTGGACAAAATTAAACCTGACTTGGTTTTATATGCTTTTATTTTAGAACTACAGTATATACAAAAACAACAAAATGGAAATTCAATAAATAAAACAATTTAAAATACGCATATTTACAATATGCGCTTAACTCAAATAAGTATTAAATAATAAAATAATTAACTAGAGAAGGCTGACTATAACCAGATTGTTTTCATTTAGTGGGAAAAGCCAAATCTTTAATTAAAAAACTCTTCTGGTTTTCAGTGATGCAAGGGTAAAGTCTGAGCATGAACAAACAATATTTGAGTGAGAGCAGAGCTAATTTTTTAAGAGAACACTGTCTATTTAAAAATGCTTGTGTCCGGTGTGGACACGATGGATTTTACCCAGAATAAACTCCCAATTTGCTGCTTATTACTAATTAATAAGGTATTTATTATGCTTAGGTATGTGTCAGGTTAAAGAGATGCAAATTGTGGTCATGCAGAATAAGGCATTAATATGTTTTAATAAACAGCTAATATGCTAGTAATATGGATGCATGATAATTAGTCCTTAAAATAAAGTGTTACACATATTTTAATACCAGGTGTAAACAGGGATTATCTATTGCACTCTCAATTTCTGGGATATTGTAAATATTTTGCATGCATCAGGAAGCCTTTATCAATATGTAGGAGACTCCAGGACCTTCCAGAAGAGGTGAGATGTCTGACAATTTAAATACTAAAGATTCAGATATATTTCATTTGTTTATATATCCTGCTCAGTCCCACCATCTGAGTATGCAAGCCTTTCAAAATAATCTCCACTGTCTGTGAGGATGGATATAGAGGACACTTCTATTTGAATGTCTGCATGGATGTAAAATTGGAGCTGCATCCAGACATCGGTGTACTGTGACGAAATCTGTGTCCTTTGGCTAATTTCTTTTGGCTTTTTTTCTGAGTTAAAAGTGTTTCTACACCAAAAACATTTCACCGTAGTACACATTTGATATTTGATTAAATGCATCTGCAGTGGGGGAAAAATGCAGCTCCAAGTCCAATATATTTAGTCAACCACAAAATTACAAAGAACACCAAGCAAACACTCAAACATTTTGATGACTTATTCTGTCGTAAACAACATTCACATTAAAGCTGCGGTAGGGATCTTTTGACGCTCTAGCGGTTAATAAACAAAACTGCTTGCGTTTTGCGGAAGAACATCGTAGCCGGAACTACTTCTCTCTGTTTATGTCTATGAAGAATCACAAAGGTACTGGGTTACTCCGCCGCGGTATCCCCGAAGCAATCTAATATAGTCCGAATATAAACACTTATTATAGGTGCACCCTAGTGATTCAGGACAAGCCAAAAACACGGTTTGGAAAATGGATTCATGGTGTACTCGCTTATTATATACATTTTTCTACATTTTGAACACAAACAAAGTTACGGACTGCAGCTCTGATTGGTTATTTTTTACCGGGAGCGATGGAGTTTCTGCAAATGGCAATAGGACCACTGGGAGGAGCCAGAGGAGCTTGATTTTTTTCACAGATTATCTGTCTCATATTCAACTGTCAGGACATAATGAAAGGTTTAATAAATATGTAAAAAAAATATATATATTTTTACAAAAGTTCCCTACAGCACCTTTAATACAGGTAATGTACAAATCTAATTTATCCTCTCTTTAAGGAAAAGGAATGTACAGATACTGTATAAAAGTGTGCAAACCACAGCATAGGACAATCATTCTACCAGTAAACTTAAACAAGCTGGACACATCAATTGCCATGATAAACAAGTCTCTGCGACTCATCCTTTGGGTTATTTTCCATTTGTTGTACAGCTCAGTGAAGTATGAAATGAGACCTGACAGAAGGTCTTCACCATATGTGAGAATCGGGTGGGAGAATCATGAATAGCAGTGTCTCTTATGATGTCAGTTATTTGCTTTCTCTGATAGAGGTGCAGAGAGGAAGTCTCTGGAGTGTCACAGAAATCAGTAAAAAATAAAATACTACTTGATATACTACTGTGTGAGAGAAGAAAGGTTCCAGCAGTTTGATTAATTCTCAACTGTTTTATATATTTGCATGTAGACAAGACTGCCATGCTGTCTCATTGGAAAGTTATTTCATATATCAGCAACTGTATGTTGAATTACACAAATGCTTGTTTTATCTAGCAATGGTTTTGTAGGTTTCAAATGCCTAATTCAATTATTGTGAGTAATTGTGTGCACTAAACTAAAACTATATCACCATAGTTTTATCATCTGATTCATCTATAATTAAAATTCTGTATAGTAGCAGCTTCCTATTGTCACTGACTTATGCAAAATAATGTTCTATTTTAGAGGTCTTCAACCTTGCTCCTAGAGACCCACTGTGCTGCCATATTTATTTTCAGCCTGCTTTAAAACACCTGCCTGTGATATTCAAGCAGTCCTGAAGTCCTTGATTATCTGGCTCAGGTGTGAACCATTATTATGGTTGGAGCTGAACTTTGCAGAACAGTGGTACTCGAGGAGCAGGGTTGCAGACCTCTGTTGTATAACTTTTAATTTTTCATTTTACAATGTCCTTGTCACATATGTACATGAACGTCTGTAAAAAGGGTGACTTTGATAATGTTTTTCATGCAATAAAAGAAATATTATCATTATGTTCATGAGCTGTGAAAAAGCAACCACTGAGCAATAAAATTATCCTTTAAGTTTATCCAATAATCCTCTAGTCTGTTCTTTATTTTATAAGGAAACATGTAGAAAGATTGGTATTCCTCCATAAAATTATTATTATTAATACTAATTGTTTTTTGTTGACTTTTTTTAGCTATGAGATTGGATGAGTGTTATGGAAAATACACTTCTGTGGCAAAATCTTGCATTGCTAACACATACATTCACCCAAACAATCTGTTAGTAATTGAATTACTGGCTCAGTCAGAAAAGCCTTCATGTACACAGCTCAATTGATCTGACTGATCTTAATCTTAAATACATTTTAATAGGATTGAAAGGGGTGTTGCAGACCTGAAGTAATCCTAATCAATAGGGGGAAAAATAAGCATGCTTGAATCTTTTGAAATTTAAAATTCCTTGAGCAAATGCACAAATTACAGTGATGATTATGTTTACTACAGCTTTTTAGTAATAAGATCTGCGTTTAAATACTTTTACATTTGATTAACATAGAATATTCATAATGAATATTTAGTTTTTTTTTTTTTTTGGGTCTTTGACATATTTGTCAGCTTTCATTTTAGGCATGTCATCAAGGCAAAAAACAACAATTATACTCATGATATTGATGATAATGGATAATTTACGGCATGCATATGCAGCCATATCTCACGTCTACTTGTGTAATATTGCACACACACACACAAACACACACACACACACACACACACACACACACACACACACACACACACACACACTATATATATATATATATATATATATATATATATATATATATATATATGTTAACTATGTTAATGTTAACCAGTTCAGATCTAGTGCAGCATAGCTGGATAATTGTTACAAACTTTCAGATGATTTGTTGCCTAGATACAGTCCCAGTCAGTGTGAACAGCATGAGTCTGGCCTCCCTAAGGAGTGTGATTCACTAATTGCCCCCCACTATATTGAGGCTGGTATTGACATTTTTCAGTAAGTTAATTTAATCAGGAAGAGGGATTAAAAAGTGGCAGCTCTTCATGCCTGCATGAAGTTTTAACAAGGTTAACAAAAAAGAAATCAGATGAAAAAAAAAAAGTTAAGAATCTCTAAGCCCTTGACCTGATTGATCACTTCAATTCAAAGCAGAATTTCAGCTCATCCGGGGTTTAGACATTTCTAAACTCACTTTATTAGATACCACATCAAACATCTCAACATATTCCATCAGGCCCTGGTGTTAGCACACTTCCATCAGATCAGTGAATCTTTGATGTTGAATTTAAGCCCACCTCTACCTTAAGGTGTTTGATGGCTGATATATATATGAAATCATGGGAAATACAGTTGGAGAAGAAAACGTATATTTACCCACATTTATACATAAATTAGGTATTTTGACCTAATCTTCAGCTAACTCACAACAACAGACAAACACATGCAAATCAGACAAACATGACACATTTTCATTTCTTTATTGAAAATGACATGTAAACATTCAGACTGCAGGATGGAAAAAAGTTTGTGAAACATTTGACATAACCTCCATTAGATATTTCCTGTAATTGTGGATAAAATTTGTACAATAGTAAAACGAGACATTTATGCATCTTTCATCTTTACACTAGTCTTTCAGTTTCACAGTATTCTTTTTATTATGTGTCATAGCAGCAGATACAGCATGCCAGTACATCATAATAAGAAAATTGTATTGTATAGTCAATTTAACATTTTACGTTTCTCAACATGGGTAATGTCTGTTAATACTTCAAACATGTTTGAGGCTTGTAGATTTTAGATTTGCCCATAGACTGGCGGCAAAGTTCAAAGTGAAAACCAAAGTGTAAAGCTATTATGTTATTAATTTAATTAGATTTTCATAAATGTTCCAAGTTGGCGCTGAGCATGTTAGCCTTTGAAACACTGTCCGCAGTTATTTTTATGTTTTTCTTAGTTTGTCCTGTCTTTAGTTACATCCCTGCAATCAGTTTCACCAGAGACAAATTGCTGGATATTCGGCAGTACACACCATCCGATATTTCACTGGTTTTCGATTATTCAGACGTTTTGCTGGACATTGTAGTCGGGGGAGCAGCGGCATTGTTCAGGTGCTCCAGGGCACAGATGGGGGAAGAAAGCTGGAGCATTCGTGAAGCTCAGGCAGCGCGGACTTCAAATGCTGTTGCCTAGCATCCATCTAGCGAATCTCCACTGTCTACCCAACAAAGTGGACAGACTCCTCCTGCTGTCCCAGACAAATAAGGATTTTTCAAATGCTGCTGCTCAGTGTTTCACGGAATCCTGGCTGAACAACACTGTGAGGGACCAAGCAGTCAAGGGCAAAGAACACAGGATTTCCAACCAAAAGTAGTTTATTACATGCCAGACAAAGTTACAAATTAAATTACTTGAAAAACTGAATGAAAGTAAAGTCAGGTCTGGCCCCATAAAAAAAAAAAAATTAAACTACAAAGAATCAAAACCGAACAATAATCAAACAAACAAACAAACAAGACAAAGAAAAATATGGCCTCCCAAATGCCACACATCGGGAAACTTATATACACCAAGGACTAGTCCATTACACACACCAAGAACAAACACAAATTAAATCCAATTAGAATGAATACTATAGTTCATTCACAAAAAATAAAGACATGGGTCATAAACAAATTAATTATATACACAAACAATTAAAACAAAAACAAACAAACAAATAAACAACCCTACATCCCCCCAGCTAATCTGCAACATGGGCTCAACCACTGGAACAAAATGGCGGCCACTGGCGCCAGCCAGTCCTTTATTAGAATGTACCTCCACTGAAGTGCAGCGCTTTGCCCAGACAGCATCAAACCTCCGCCTTCCACGCATAGGTAACTTAAACTCAAAAGAAATAACTGTTAACACAATATACCACTCATAACTAGAACGTGTGCACCCAAACTATTAGTGTATGGTTAAAGTGTAAATTAGAAATAAAGTGGTGAAAATGAACCAAAGCTGTGTCTGTCTTTATTATGAAATATATATATATATATATATATATATATATATATATATATATATATATATATATATATATATAGGGTGATCTGCAACTGAAATGTTTTAATTACGAAATATACTAAAATGACAACCAAAATAGCATGTAAACAAATTAAAGAAAAAGATGCATGTCTGTGTGTGTGGTTTAGTTACCGCCTTGCTATGTGGCCACGTTGTCGGCCATCACAAACACCATTCCAGACAACACGCGCAATCTGCCCGGCTTTCAGCTGTTCAGAGCAGATTGTGACACAGAATCAAGAGGGAAATCATGCGGCGACAAGACATACTTTTATATCAATGAGAGGTAGTGTACAGATTTTACAGTTTTAAAGAAGATGTGCTGCTCAGATCTAGAAGTGCTCTTCATTAATTGTACGCCTTCCTACTCACCGCAGAAGTTTCAGTCATTCATTCTCGTTAGCGGTCAGCTTTACAAAAATTCGCTGATCAGATTACAGACACAGGACAACAACACCCAGACTCTGTTTTAATCATTCTTGTGGACTTTAAAAAGTAACCAGCTGGCCCCCATCTTCACACAGATCTTCAACTGATCACTGGAGTTGTGCGAAATCCCTTCATGCTTCAAATGCTCCACCATCATCCCTGTCCCAAAGAAAACCAAAATTACTGGACTAAATGACTACAGGCCTGTGGCTCTAACATCTGTGGTCATGAAGTCTTTTGAAAAACACATCCAGCACCCGTATGATCAGAACTGGAGCTCCTCATGGTTGTGTTCTCTCCCCACTGCTCTTCTCCCTCTACACCAATGACTGCACCTCTAAAGACCCCTCTGTCAAGCTCCTGAAGTTTGCAGACAACAACACACTCATCGGCCTCATTCAGGACAGTGACGAGCCTGCTTACAGACAGGACATTAAGGAGATGGCTGTCAGGTGCAGTCTTAACAACCTGGAGCTCAACACGCTCAAAACTGTGGAGATGACCGTGGAATTCAGGAGAAACCCCACTGCTCTCCCTCCACTCACCATCATGGACAGCACTGTAACAACAGTGGACTCATTCAGGTTCCTGGGCACCACCATCTCCCAGGACCTGAAAAGGGACATTCACATAGACTCCATTGTTAAAAAGGCCCAACAGAGGGTGTGCTTCCTTCGCCAGCTGCGGAAGTTCAACCTGCCACAGGAGCTGCTGAAACAGTTCTATTCTGCCATCATTGAATTCATCCTCTGTACTTCAATAACTGTCTGGTTCAGCTCAGCTACCAAATCTGACCTCAGAAGACTACAGAGGGTAGACTGGACTGATGAGTGAATCATCGGTACAACCTTCCCCACTCTTTAAGAACTGTACTCATCCAGAATGAGCAAAAGGGCTAGCAAAATAACTCTGGACCCCTCAAATCCAGAACACTCTCTATTTGAACTGTTGTCATCTGGTGGACGCTACAGAGCTCTGAGCACCAGAACGACCAGACACAGGAACAGTTTCTTTCCTCAGGCAATCCATCTCATGAATATTTAACAACACATTTGGAACACACACTATTTATACAATTATACCCTTATTTATCTAACACACATACTTATTCTACATTTAAATTTGCACATATGTAATATACCTGTACATACAACTGTCTATTGTTATATATCTGTACATGCAATTGTTAATTTGTAGATTTTAATTCCTTATTTACTTGTTCTATTTATTTACAGTATTAATTTATTTATTGTTACTGACATTCTGTTACACTCTGGAAGCTTCTTTCACGAAAACAAATTCCTTGTATGTGTAAACATGCCTGGCAATAAAAGCTCATTCTATTCTATTTGATTCTATTCTATTCTATTTGTAATCATGTACAATAATGTATTATGCACAATACATGCAGAGATATGTAAAAAGATCAATTTAGAGTTTTATACCATCTATGTTTTTAATTAAGCACATACCTATGAGAAATTCCAATATGATGTATAAAATCTCTTTTGACAAATGTCAAGGGAGAAGGAAATCTGCAATAAAGGAGAAAAGTAGGTTACATATTAAAGGTTGAATGCAAAGACAGTATTGAGTTGGCATCACATAAAAGGTTATTTGTTCGATTGTGGTTTGCCTTTTGCTGACATTTCATTCTGAATCCAGAGCATAATAGGTTTTACGTGGGTGTTGTGATGTCCTTTTTTTCTTTTTTCTTTTATAAAGATGTCATGGATAGATTCAGATAAAGATGTTGACAACTGCACTTAAATGTAACAATAGCAATTTTAAAAATGTAAAAACAATCATATATATATATATATATATATATATATATATATATATATATATATATATATATATATATATATATATATATATATGTTTATATGTTTATATATGGTTCGAGTCTTGGCAATGCCACGGCTGGGTGCTTGAGCAAGGCAACGAACCCCCAACTGCTCCCCGTTAAAGGGGGGTTGAAATGCTCGTTTTCACTCAATATCCTGTTAATCTTGAGTACCTATAGAGTAGTACTCAGTGTTGGGCAAGCTACTTGGAAAATGTAGTGAGCTAAGCTACTAGTTACTCTACAGTAAATGAAGCTTCACTACACTGAAGCTACCCCCCTGGGAAATGTAGCAAGTTAAGCTACATCAACAGTAGCTTGCTACATCTAAGCAACTTTTAAAATGAAATTTGTATGTTGAACACGTTTTATTACAAGTCAATGCTATCTCGGTGCTTAAAACTGTCAGTCAAATAGATAGGCAGGTGTAATTGTTTAGTTTAATAGTTTTTTGTGTTCCTTATCAATTTGGCAACAAAAACAATCAAAATAAATGTAATTAACAATCTGCGCACAAGTAAGTGTATGCACCTGTTGCATGGGTATGCTTAATATACTGTAGGACTTTGCAGAACAAAATGCAAGACCTCCAAACAGTACAAAAAAATGGCCAGGCTGGCCCTTATGAAACAAAAATATATTGCAGTATATTGGGAAATATCATGTCATATACACTGATATATTGAAAGCGGTAATCATTTGTATATTTTGCAATATATTATATAATATATGTGTCATCAATATATTATTAAATGTATTCAAATATATAAAATATTAGAAATAAAAAGGGAAAATTATATATTACAATATATCACAATATATTTTAAGAAATAAATTGGTAAATGTATTTTCCTTTCGTAAGGGGGACCCTGATAATTTTTAAAAGCAGCATCTGAAAACATATTTCCTCTTTGTTATCTCGGTCAGTGTCATGTACTTGTCGAAGTACGGCCACGGCGACTCACTCCTCGGGATTAACTGTTCTCCGACCTCATCCTATGCCATCATTTCATCAAATAATTTTTTGCGTGACTGGCCAAGGAGTGGTACCATCCGGAGCAGAAGGTGGCGGTAATGCATCATAAAGATGGTTGGTTGCTGTCCACCGTTAACACAACAAGATAAAGTAGCGCCATCGCGTCACTACTGATCCAGGATCAGCAATCTTAGCAGTTGTATTTCCCGATTTGAGTTTGAGCTTCAGAAATGCTTGCAAAAATGTAGCTTGTGTGGAAGCTTCCGCACTACTTGGTAAAAAAAAAAAAAGAGCTTCGCTACTGAAAAGCGTCTCTAGGTTACGTATGTAACCCTAGTTCCTCGAGGGAACGAGACGCTGCGTCAAAAGCGCTTTGGGGAACACGCCCAGCGTGCGCGACTCTGATTTTCGTGTGAAATCAGACCAATGGAAGAGCGTGACGTCACCGGCGGAGTGACGTAAGCAACCAGGAAGCAATAAAAGCACGTGCCACGCAGCTGGCGTCAGCTTCGAGTACCAGCAAGCGCCGGCAGGGGTGCCGGGGGTATGGTTCCGAGACGCAGCGTCTCGTTCCCTCGAGGAACTAGGGTTACATACGTAACCTAGAGACGTTCCTCTTCAGGAACTCGAGCTGCGTCAAAAGCGCTTTGGGGAACGAGTACCAACGCCGCCAGACTACCAAACCCCTGCCTAGTGTGTATCCGAAGAGCACAGCTTAGGTCAGGAGGATTAAAGCGCCTGGAGTGACTGGCATGTCTAGGCCATAGAATTTGACAAACGTGGAGGGCGTGGACCATCCTGCAGCGTTGCAGATGTCCAGCATGGATACACCTGCTAAGAAGGCCTTGGAGGTCGCCATACCCCGAGTAGAGTGAGCCTTGGCTCCCGACAGCGGGGGACGACCAGAGGACTCATAGGAAGCGTTGATAGCCTCAACTATCCAACGACTTATAGTCTGCTTAGAAGCAGGAAAACCCCTCTTGGGGGGACCGTAGCATACGAGCAATTGATCGGTCTTTCTCCACAGGGCAGCTCTGTGGACGTATGCGTCCAGCGCTCTAACTGGACACATACAATTTAGCTTCGCCTGGTCGGGCTCCCGAAAGGGAGGAGGACAGAAGGCCTGCAGTACGACAGGTTGTGGTGTAACAGAGGGAACCTTAGGAACATATCCCGCTCGAGGGTATATGAACGCTTTAGTCATGCCTGGTGAAAATTCAAGATAAGTAGGGGCCACAGAGAGGGCCTGAAGGTCTCCTACTCTCCGCAGAGAGGTGATAGCCAACAAAAAGGAGGTTTTAAGTGTGAGATGTCTATCTGAGATATCTTGAATAGGTTCAAATGGGGGTCTGCACATTGCCTCTAACACCACAACCAAGTCCCATGGGGGAATACGGGACCGTACTGGAGGTTTCAGCCTCAGCGCATCGCGGAGGAAACGTGTAACTAGGGGGTGTCTTCCCAAAGACTGGCCATCGAGAAGGGCGTGGTAGGCCGCAATAGCCGCCACGTAAACCTTCAACGTGGAGTGGGCCAAACCTGCAGAGAGCCTAGCCTGTAGAAACTCCAGAACTGTACCAATCGGGCAGTTTTCTGGGTCTAGCTGGCGGTCTCTGCACCATGAGGTGAAGAGTTTCCACCTCAGGGCGTACAGTTTCCTCGTTGAGGGAGCTCTGGATTGGAGAAGGGTCTCAACAACCTCGGTTGAGAGACCGGCTGCTAAAAGTTGTGCCCCCTCAGGGGCCACACCCACAGCTTCCACAACTCCGGGCGAGGGTGAATTATCGTACCCTGCGCCTGCGAGAGAAGGTCTGTCCTGATCGGTATCTCCCACGGAGAGCCGTCGAGGAGCGAGACTAGATCTGAGAACCATACTCGGCCCGGCCAGAACGGGGCTACTAACAACAGACGGACCCCGTCCCGGCGCACTCTCGCCAGAACTCCCGGGAGCAGAGCAATAGGGGGAAATGCGTACAGACGAAGCCTCGGCCAGGTCTGTACCATAGCGTCCAGTCCCAGAGGAGCTGGATGAACTAGAGAGAACCAAAGGGGGCATTGAGACGTCTCTTGAGATGCAAATAGGTCTACTTGAGCCCTGCCAAATATTCTCCATATCTGCTTCACTACTTGTGGGTGAAGTTTCCATTCCCCGGGCCTCGGCCCCTGCCTCGACATTATGTCTGCTCCCACATTTTGTTTCCCAGGAATATATACTGCTCTTAGTGAGAGGAGTTTGCTCTGGGACCACACCAGGATCTGGTGCGCCAGCTTGTACAAAGGGCGCGAATGCAGACCTCCCTGGTGATTGATATAGGAGACCACCGATGTGTTGTCGGTGCGCACCAACACATGGTGACCCCTTAGGTCTGGCAGGAAGTGCTTCAGTGCACGAAAAACTGCTAGCATTTCTAGACAATTGATATGCCATGTTCGATGGCGATCGCTCAACAGACCACGGGCAGGGTGGCCACTCATGACTGCACCCCAACCAGTGAGGGATGCATCTGTCGCTAGCGTTACACGGCGACAAAGAGCTCCCAGCACCGGGCCCTGTTTCAAGAACCAAGGTTTCTTCCATACATCTAAGGCACGTAGGCAACTCGATACGAGCAGGGGACAATCGTGCCTGCATCGTGGTCGAATCCCATACTACGCCTAGATAGGTGGTTCTCTGAACCGGAGAAAGCACACTGTTCTTGGCGTTCAGTCTCAAACCCAGCTCCCCCATATGTGCGAGGACGACGTCTCGATGCCGAACCGCAGCCTGCTCTGACTGAGCTAAGATCAACCAATCGTCGATATAGTTGAAAATGCGGATGCCCTGTATGCGCAGGGGGACCAGAGCCGCGTCTACACATTTTGTGAACGTGCGGGGTGAGAGTGCAAGGCCGAAGGGAAGTACTCGATATTGGTAAGCTTCGCCCCCAAAAGCGAACCTCAGAAACTTCCTGTGATGTGGAAGGATGGATATGTGAAAATATGCGTCTTTGAGATCTATTGTGACAAACCAGTCCTCGGACCTGATCTGCGCTACAACTTGCTTGATTGTGAGCATTCTGAATTTTAGTCTCATAACTGAACGATTTAAGACCCTCAAGTCTATAATCGGACGCAGCCCCCATCCTTCTTGGTAACTATGAAATACCGGCTGTAAAATCCGGACTCCCTGTCTTGAGGAGGGACCACCTCGATGGCCTCCTTCTCTAATAGGGTTTTCACTTCCTGTTCCATAACCAGACCCTGCCTGAGGCAGACTACTGTCTGAACGACCCCGTTGAATACTGGCGGCACGGAGCCGAACTGAATGCGGTAGCCTTTTTCTACTGTGTGCAGGACCCATCGAGATACATTTGGCAGTAGTTTCCACGCTGCTAAATAATCTACTAAGGGAATCAGTCTCTCGAGACTGATCTCTGGTGTAAGAGGCCCCCGCAGGGGCGGTGAGCGTCTCAGCCCCGCTACGCGCACGGGCGGAAGATACTGAGAGCAATGCTTGCTGGGACCTGCTGCGCCCTGGAACACTGGCAGGGTTGGCAGACCGGCCCCCAGAGGGCGCTGAGGGGAGACGGGCACCGTGTACTGCGGTGTGTACCGCTCTACCCCAGCAGAGGCTGCCCTCTGAAACCCTGGGTTGTTGGCGTCAGGGTTTCTTGGCCGAGGACTTCTTAGCTTCAATGACCGCCCTAAGATCTTGTTTGGGCTGGGAAGTCCTCGGCCGAGAGCATCGTCGAGACTCTCGTTCCCGACGCGGAGGAGCACAAGAGGCGACGCTCTGTTTCTGGGCCTCGCGGTACGAGGAGCTAGGGAGCGGCTGGGGCATCTCCCGCCCAGATGCCCCAAGGGAGCGACGAGGGAGGAACTTATGGAACGCCGCCGCTTGCTTGCGGGCCTCCTGAAACCTGTCGACGACAGAATTGACTGTGTCGCCGAACAGGCCAGTCGGCTGGATCGGGGCGTCCATGAGGCAGACCCTGTCCCGCTCTTTCATATCGGACAGGGTCAACCATAAGTGCCTCTCCGCGGCCACCATAGCTGCCATGGACCGCCCAATCGCTCGAGCGGTCTCCTTGGTCCTTCTTAGCTCTGAGATGTCATGGGACTTGATCTCCTCTCCCTCGTCTAGCTCCTTGAGCAGATCGGCTTGGTACGCCTGTAACACCGCCATAGTGTGCAGACACGCACCAGCCTGACCTGCTGCCGCATACCCTTTGCCCACCAAAGCCGATGTTGCTCTTAGTGGCTTTGAGGGCAACGCCGGGGCCTTTAGAGACGGCGCCGCACCGGGGGACAGATAGCTCGCGAGCGTCTGTTCCACCCGGGGCATTGCTATATAACCGCGCTCTCCCATCCCCACTACGTTCCCATAATAGTCTGACGAGGGGATGTAGAGGCGGGCTGAGAATGGGCGTTTCCACGACCTGGAGATCTCTTCGTGCAGGTTGGGAAAGAATGGCAGGCCGCGTGACGTGTGGGCGGAGCTAAAGAATCACGAGTGTGAGTAGGCTTTTGCGATGAGAGCGTGTGGAAGCTGTGACATTACCGTGAGGAAAAAAACATCATCCAAAACAAACCATGGCTAACAGTCAGATTCGGCCGTATATTTATGATCCAGAATCAGATCCCGAGGCTGCAATTGAACAAGAGCAGCGGCAGCAATGACTACAGCAGGACGTCTCTATGTGGTATGTATTGAAACTGTATATATTTGCTTAGCGGTTTTGGAAAATGACTAAGTTCCACTTTATGTCGTCTTATTCTTATTTTTCTTACTCCAATTATTCTTATTGTATTTTTCTAGTGCTCAAAAAATCACTTATATGATGTCTACATTTCTGTCTAGTGTTTTATAATAAAAAATAAAAAAAAACTATGCAATGGAATGTTTACTGACTAAATAGTTTGTAGAAGCCTTCAATAGTATTGGGAAATATATTTTTGTATATTTGGGGGATGGGAGGTCTAGACAAAGTCTCAGAAAAATATTTGCAGGAGTCTCATTTTTCATGATATTTTATTCAGATTTGAAATAGAAACTCGTGAGACATGTGGCTTTCAACCCATTACTTTTCTAGATTGCTCCAGGACTCATTTCATGTATTTTTATATAAAAAAAAAAATAAATAAATAAAAAATTAAGTGTGTTAAAAAAAAATCAAGGCACTTCAGTGTCTATAACTTTTGATATTTTTTAGCATTATCAAATCTGGTTGATAAAAAGTAAAGCCCAAAGGGTCATCTTTCCAAAGACACCAAAATTATGTTCGTAACACACTGAAGTAGGGAACTTCTTCAATTATAATTTAGATAGAGCACTTTCAGCTGTGAGTCCCATAATGGGGGGTGCTGGCTAACAGGTTAAGAAAATCATTCTGCTGAAGCCTCCACTCTCCATATCTCCACCTGGACATTACTTTTTACCAGATAGGCTCCTCTTCTTTTTGGGAGCCTCTCTAACTGTCTTTAGTGCTGAGTGTGTTCAGGCCTCCTCTCATTCTAGAGAGTCGTCATGCTGAGGCCTCCACCCTTAAGAGATTCACAAAGAGGGTTGAGTGTTAGGCTCCGTCGGGGGCAGTGATATGAGTTTGTAGGCTCTTTCTCTGAGCCTCGCTTACTGCCTCTGGCGCTGAGTGTAGCTAGGTCTCCTCTCAGTTTAGAATCGTTATTCTGAGACCTCTACTCTTAGAGCTCAGGACTTTGGCAGGTGAGATAATCTATGCTGTTTGGAGCTTGAGCCTTCTGTAAAGCCTAGTGGTTTCACTGGTAGGGATGCTGTTCCTCAAGTCCTGACTTGGGGACACAGTTACCTAGGCACTTATCCCTCACCATGGCGGCATTGGTATACTGTTCCCAAAGCGCACTCAAGAGGACGCAGCATGGAGTTCCTTTTCGAAAGGGAATGTCTCAGGTTACGCATGTAACCAGGGTTCCCTGAGAATAGGGAACAAGACGCTGCATCTCTATGCCATGCTTCGGTATCATGCCCATTTCTCCTCAGAAAAAAAAAGAGGATGATGTGTTCAACAGGTCCCCTTTTATCGCCGCAGTCGCTGATTTGCTTACGTCATAGGCTTACACCTGCCAATGTCAAGTAAATTGTCATTATTTCATTCATTCTTCAGCCACCGGTCAAGCTGACAGCGTTCCCAAGGCGCCCTCTAGAGGATGCATCATCTCATTCCCTATTCTCAGGGAACCATGGTTACATGAGTAACCTGAGACGTTCAGGATAGTGAGAATACAGAACAGCGTGTTGATGATGTATATCCTTATAACGGTTAAAATGTCGGGAAAGTAAAACCTCAGGCTGTAAGTGAAAAACATGACAGTGGTGTTGACGTAGGATGACAATGTGAGGCTTAATGATTGGCCTATGGTTACTGTAAATATGAATATTTATTCTTCATTTTAGGTTGACATTATAGACATAATTTTTGTATTACGGGATTTAGTTGATTATAGCCACCTTAATAATATTAATCTTGGTACTTTATCATCAGACCAAGTAAAGGCATTTGACAGGGTAGATCATGAGTATCTTTTTAATGTTTTAAATCATTTTGGTTTTGATGAAGCTTTTTTATCATATGTAAAACTGTTGTATTCAAATGTATTTATTATGGTAAAGGCTGGTGGTGGTCTTAGTGTTCCAGTACCTACTGGTAGAGGAATCAGACAAGGCTATAAGGTATCTGCCCAATTGTCTAAGTAGGAATGGCTATTACCACTGTTGGGTATAGAGGAAGAGTTCTGGTTGCCCATAACCTGGCAGCTTCTACACTGTGGCACAGATGTATAGTCTTCTATCCACCTAAGGACACTATATGCGAAATACAGAGGAAATTGTTCAGTTTCTTGGGTCACCTAATGGATAAACGTGGATGGAAATCTGTGAAAATTGTTAAGGAAGTGACGGGTTTACGATCACAGAGATTTGCATCAAAATTGGAAATTCCTCTGCCAATACAAGACATTTATGGAGAAAGTATAGCAAGAGGACAATTGTTAAACCAGAGTGACAGACAAGAATTTCTAAGGATCTGTGTTTTGCCGCTAATGTGTGATGATAATGAGGGTGAAGTTTTGAAATTGTGCTTCAAAAAAGGCTGTACAACCCTGTACAAACTCCCTGTAGAGAATCAAACTGCTGATCTACAGTGGAGGATTATGCAAGGGGCCATAGCTACAGACAGACATGTGGCACACCTGAACAATAATGTGGCCTAATTATACTAATAAAATAAAGTGTTTCTAAACCTCTCTCTCTCTCTCTCTCTCTCCATCTCTCTCTCCATGTCTCTTTATATGGGCCCTATAACTGAAAACTGATTTATTCAAGATTTTCGAGTCTGAAACTCTTGGAGATCCCTTGACACTCTCACCTGTTTCCAGCACTACTCCTATTTGAGGATGGATAAAAGACTTAATCCAATTTTCCCAGTAGTAATGCATGCTATTAGAATGTTAACAGTTGAAGGCATTTTTTTTTTTCAGAGGCACATTTTCAAAATTTATCTTTTTACTTAATCAAGACCTCAGAAAACAGTACAATAGCTCTTATTTACAGGTTATAAATGTGAGATTTGATCCGTTGGTTTTATTCCCATGACTATTCCCAGAGAAGGGCAGCAGAAGAAACACAGACACATTCTCATGGAATTGTGTGCTGTAACCACAGGCAATCATGTCTTTTTGCAATGCGATTTAAAATAAATCCAACAGGACTGCAGCATTGTACATGAAGTATTAGAAAATTCACACCTGAATTTGAGAGCATTTTCACAACAGGGGTGATACCATACCTACAAGCATTGAGATTGTGATTAAGCTGTTAAAACTATTTAAATCTGGTTCCACTGGATCATATCATATGGTATATTAGATATACATAATCTAATATAAATATACATAATATATTGTGTAATATGTTTAATAATACACAATACATATTACGATATACTAAATAATATATAGGGATGTAACGATTACCGGTTTGACGATAAATCATGATAAAATTAATCTTTTAATTATCTTTAAAACTGTATTCGATTACCATGATTTGAACAACTCGCGATAAATAAATACTGTCCAGCATAAAGCACAGTTTTCAGTATAAGGCTTGTGTTTGCACAGCACACAGAGTAGTTTAGTTTTGAGTGAAAACAGGGCGGAAAAACTGGGACGTTTTAAAAGTGTGCTAAGGGAATTATACGAATGAATATATGAATGAATAATATGAATCAATGAATGTACCTCTGAAGGTTCTCACTGTCTTCAGAAACAATTGGATGTCATTTTGTTTTCATCTTTGCTCCATGTAATACCTAAACCAGCGGTTCTCAATTCCAGTCCTCACGCCCCCCTGCTGCACATTTTGTATGTTTGTCTTATGGCTTCAGATGTTTGTTCTATTCGAATGTACTGTAAGTGCCCTGCGAAGTGGACATCACAGGATATTCCGCCATGATTCCAGTTCTAAGCGAAGTGTGCGAGACATGTATTTAAATTGTATTTATTTGCAGAGGTATATGATGTCACACTTGTCCGTGTGTAAAGATGCTACACAGCGCAAATCTGTGAATGCATGTTCCGAAGTGAAGTACACTTCAACACTTTTGCCCTGCTCAAGGAGTAGGGAGCAATGAACACTGTGTAGGGACCATGTCAACTGAAACACACTCCATGCACAGAGCTCACTTCTAAGGAGCTGATTATCTGAATCAGGTGTGTTAACAAAGAGAGACTGTGCAGAGCAGGGGGTCGCAAGGAATGGAATTGAGAACCACGACCTAGAGGAAGTGTTTTTAATTGCAATGCTGCTTTGTCCACGGAGGTTATGGGAAACAGCTGTAATTCATCTTTTCCATAAGCGCCACCTTCTGTCAGAGAGTGGATTTACAGAGACTTATTTTTATATCCAGTTTGTGTGCAGCTTCTGTTTGGCCAAAAACGGACAGAATGTTCATGCCCTGCTATAAATCTTGACCGGTTCATGATGAAAAAAATCATATAAGTTATCTAGAATAATGTAGCAGATAAAATACATATAATCATTTAGTAAGCAATTTTCATTTTGACTTGAAAAATGTGAGGTTTACCTTTTTTTATTAAACTTCTTCAAAGCTTTATTTGAACATTTACATTAGATATCTCAACATGCTATTAAACTCATTTCAGTCAAGTTTGAAATCTGGACATTGTTGGTAATGTTATTGTTTTAGTGATTATGAAAAACAAAAAGTCATTTTATTTGTTGTTTGTTGATTTTCAAATATAAAACTTGGTGAAGTGATTTATGTGTCAGTACTCTTTGAAAATCTCCAGCACATTTTAACAATAGCATGATAATACTGATAACTGTAATAATTTTAGTCACTATAATCGTGATAAGAAATTTTCATACCGTTAAATGCCTAATAATACATAAGGATTTATATTGAAAAATACATTACAATATTTGTACTTATATATCACAATGTATGTAAATTTATATTCAGTAATACATTTTATAATATATAGATGCACAGTATATGTGATAACATACGCTGCTGCATGTGAATAAATATATTGCACATATATTTACTCATGCTGTATATACACATATATGGAAATATTTTTTTTATATTTAAATAGTATGTACAATACATGTGTTATTTTATAAAATATAGCTAGTTTATAATAGCATAAGCAAACCTGCTCAACGATATCCTTTAATAGTCAGAAGAAAAGCATGCTGGGAACTAGAAATCTGCTGTTACTCATTTTGTGAATGTGTGTGTATATGTGCCTACATATAATTCACATTTATATGGGAACTGTGACGAGTGGGGTGGGGCCGAGAGTTATGGGAACGAAGCGAGGCCATGGAGTGATTTGGAAATGAGCGACACCTGCGCAACTCACCGGTCTCTAGTACCACGGAGGAGATTT
The DNA here is from genome assembly GCF_003368295.1 of Carassius auratus. Classification (NCBI taxonomy): domain Eukaryota; kingdom Metazoa; phylum Chordata; class Actinopteri; order Cypriniformes; family Cyprinidae; genus Carassius; species Carassius auratus. The sequence continues at coordinate 8,548,783 of NC_039291.1, read as the reverse complement.
GAAGGATAAAAGAGGAGCTACGACGACCCTCTCCCTAGCCACTTCTTCCAGCTCTTCCGGGAGGACCACGAGGCGTTCCCAGGCCAGACGGGAGACATAGTCCCTCCAGCGTGTCCTAGGTCTTCCCCGGGGCCTCCTCCCGGTGAGACGTGCCTGGAACACCTCCCTGGGAAGGCGTCCAGGAGGCATCCGAAATAGATGCCCGAGCCACCTCAGCTGGCTCCTCTCGATGTGGAGGAGCAACGGCTCTACTCTGAGCTCCTCCCGAGTGACCGAGCTTCTCACCCTATCTCTAAGGGAGCGCCCAGCCACCCGACGGAGAAAGCTCATTTCGGCCGCCTGTATCCGGGATCTTGTCCTTTTGGTCATGACCCACAGCTCATGACCATAGGTGAGAGTAGGAACGTAGATTGACCGGTAAATCGAGAGCTTTGCCTTACAGCTCAGCTCCTTCTTCACCACGACAGACTGGTACAGCGACCGCATTACTGCAGAAGCTGCACCGATCCGTCTGTCAATCTCACGTTCCATCCTTCCCTCACTCGTGAACAAGACCCCAAGATACCTGAACTCCTCCACTTGAGGCAGGAACTCTCCACCAACCTGAAGTGAGCAATCCACCCTTTTCCGACTGAGAATTTTTTGTGTTTTATTTTGTGTTTTCTTTATTTTTTTTGTTGCCCGCAGTTGTCCGTGAGGGGCTGTCACGCTGTTTTGTGTTTATTTTGCTATTAAAGCTTTTATTTAAATGTCCGCTGGTTCCAACCTCCCTCTTCCCATGATTATATACGAAGTTCCCTCGCCTCTGTGGTGAATCCGCGGTGCCATCGAGCATGGTGAAGTAGTCTGCCACCGTGGACGCTCGAGTCGGTGGGCGCTGAAGTGAGTTGCCGGAGGGACGAATGAGCTTGCTGCTGGTGTCGTGCCATCAACTGAGGGCTATCCAGTGCTGCCGCCAGGCACCGCGGAAGAGTTCACTCAGCTGGTGGAGGGAAGAGCGGCAGTGTGTCTCTTCTCTTTTCCCCTCTCTTTCCTCTCTTGTCTCGGTCACTCCTCGTCCTTCTGTCTCCTTTTCTCTCGCCTTGTCTGTCTGTCCTTACCCCTAGGTACCCTTGGCCACCATGATCGGTTCCCCCGGATGTGGGAGGGGGTAGAGTGCAGTCTTGGGAGTATCGGGGGTATGTGACGAGGGGCAATGGGGGTATGTGACGAGTGGGGCGGGGCCGAGAGCTGTGGGAACAGAGTGAGGCCAGTGGAGTGATTTGGAAATGAGTGACACCTTCGCCACTCACCGGTCTCGAGTCCCACGGAGGAGATCGGAGGGATAAAAAAGGAGCCACGACAGGGAAGGGCGAGAGAGGACCAGGCCTGGATTATATTTTGTGTTTTGGTTTTGTTTGTGCGTGGCAGTCATCCATGAGGGGCTGTTGCGCTGTTTTTTGTTTATTTTGCTATTTAAGTTTTTATTTAAATCTCTGCCGTTTCCCACCTCCTTCTTCCCGTGATTAAGAAGTTTTTATATTGTTACAGGAACATTTATATGCAATATATGTACTTAAGGAAAGATCAAACTTTATATGTATTTTATTAATATTTTTGTCTGCATTTCTGAATACATTATGTATCAGTATATAGCCATTTATTGTAATTACCTGTATTGCTGTATATTGAAAAATGTAAGCAGTCTAAAGCAAAAGGCAGAATTAATTGAATACAATATAATAATTGTGGCACAATTCAGTTAGTTTTGTGCAATGAGTACAAAACTGTGGCTGACTAGAATAAAATGAAGAAGTTATACAAGAGTTCAAACTTGTTCACCAATGGATCCTCTAAAGTGAATGACTGTTGTCAGAATAAGAACAGCTAAACAGCTAATAGAAACATCACAATAATCCACAAGGCTCCAGTCCAGTCCTTCAATTAATATATTACGAAATTAAAAGCTGTGAGTTTATAATAAGCAAAACCATCATTAAAATGTTTTTAGCTTAAAACTGTTTTCTAAAGTCCTCTCTCCATAATATTGCATTATTTCATGTTATTTTATAAATTTTTGATGAATCTGTGAGATACTGTATTGGCAGAAATGGCTGTGTTTTTCTCAGCAGTATTCCATAACTGCTTCTTTAACTCACATTTACTTTCTTCTTTCAGTGTTTGAGTCACACATAATTTATGTGGAATAATTGATATGCATCCTCTGTTAGTTGGCTTGCCATCTTCAAGGTGAGTTGTTCTGTCACTCTCTGTCCCTCAACAATTCCTTTGTGAGTCTCTAATGGCTCTCCTGAGACTTCTAATGTGAATTTGGATGAGCTGCAATTTCTACATTCATTCATCCTCCACTTACTTATGGAAAATGAAGTCACTTTCTTTTCCCAGAATGAGAATTTACCACAGTCCTTTATTTTTTTCATTTCTGATTTGGCCTAGGGAAGGAAGGTTAGAGGACCAGTAGAGCTGGATTTCAATATCAGTCAGTTGTATGGAAATTATCTGTTAATTTGCCATCTGTTGTACTTTAGTAAATCTGTAGTTTCTGTCATCAACTTGAATTATTGATAATGTTTTAAATTGTCACAGAAGTATAAGTCAATTTAGCTCAAAGGGAATCATTTAAGATTTAAAGGGAATTTGAACAGACTCAGTGTTTCACGGCTGATCACTGAGGCGCCCTGCAATTCACTGAACGAGCCGTTTAACATCAAATCTGCACTGGATGTTAATATCCAAACTATAGTGAAAACACAATTAGCACAGTAACAAGATCGGGGGTTTAAGACATTAACTTGTAAGAACAAATCACAAGATACTTCTCATTTCAATATGAATAAGGCTTTATTAGATAAATCTAAGACATATAAACTAATCTAACACATAAGCACATGCACTCCCACATTCATACAAGTTGCAGGAAAACAGAAAGTTAGGGAAGAATGAGTTTAAGAGAATGAAAATGTGGAATCCCAAGTTTACAGCAATACGTGAAATTGCATAGACATGAACAGCCATCAATCACTTAATTAACCCTTGCATTGTGTTCCTCAATGAGGTTAAAATTATATTAGATACACCAGTACAAATGTCTGGAGGATTACTTGCGTCTCCTGTGAAAATGGGTTCCCTTTGTTGTCATTGAAAGGGGGTTTCCCGATGTCGCTGATTGGCTGGAAGTTCAGTAGTCGGTGAAGTGACCTCTTGGGAAGCCTGTGGTTGGGCGTTCGATGACGATGCAGAGTTGTGTGAGCTGTTTGAAGCTAAAGGGGCACTCAAGGTCAGACTCAGAGACACGGCGTTATAAAACTTAACTCAGAACACGAAACTCTCAAATGTAAAAGAAAGAAATTAAAGTAAAAGTACAGAAGTAAAGTTTGACAAGACTAAGTGTTGGTTTTCATTGTGCTTAAGTAGCAGCAGCCGTGCAGGCTGAAGCACGCTGGAATAATTTTGGACATGATTCCTATAACAAGAATATGATACATTTGACAAATAACTGATGGCCAGGAATGTCTCAAGCAAGCAGATTGAAACACAAACATACTAAACATGAATTTTAATCCTTAAGCTATCCCATTGCTATTAAAAAAAACATACATAATAAGTGATTATAAACATGACAGTCAAATGTGTGGGTTACATATAAATGAATATGGAGTTAAGCAATGGACTGATATTCATTTATAAGTCCTTTTTGAGTTCATTAAAATGCATTCTTTGACAAAATATGTTCTGTGGGGACCAGAGGTTAAGAGGCCTGTCTGATGCTGTTAAAAGTAAGTTATTAATGTTGAAATTTAGGTTTAATTATTGTAACTGAAAATCATATTTAGGTCGAAACTCTTCCTGTTTAATGAATGAAATTTGAAATGAATGCTACCACACTAATAAAACAGTATGCCAAACAGCAGGAGCTCATTAAACCTTAGTGTGTGTGTGTGTGTGTGTGTGTGTGTGTGTGTGTGTGTGTGTGTGTGTGTGCGTGTGTGCGTGTGAGAGTGTGAGAGTGCATATGTTTCCTGTGACTTAAACATAGATTAAAAATCAGCTAACAGAGATGACAGATTCTAAAGCAATACTGGATTGCCTACTAAGAAAATCAACAAGCAGACACTTATGTCAAGATAAAGATTATTCATCTTTAATGGTTTCCTCAGAAACTCCAACTAGCTTTCTGGAAGGGACACTGTTCCCATATGCCTTTGCATTAGGGGGCTGAAATAATTACCAGACATTCATTAAGATAAACTTCTATGAATCTCCACTCAGTGAGCAGAGATCCATCAAGCCCTGAATTAATGGAATATGAGATGAGATTGAGACAGGTGAATAAATAAATAAATGCTCAGTGAAACAAAGGAAGCCGGTGGTGACTTTATATTGTGTGTCAGCCAAAATTAGGATTGGTGAACTGTTCATCATGTGCCCCATAATGGTGTGATTTTTATTTATGAACTAGCCAGTGACCCATGATTATAGAAAATTACCATTAAACAAACAAAACGAACAAATAAAATATGTATTCAGACTGAGAATATTATTGAAAGACACATAAAAGCACAGCAAGGTCACAGCCTTCCACCAGGGTTAAACTGCCTTTATTGTATTTTCTGTGTCCATGGCTTTTGCATGGTTAAATCAAGCTGTAATTCATTTGACAAGCCTCTTGATTCTGTGTCTCTAGGATGGTATATTTTACTCCTGCACATAATGGATAATCTAAGGAGATTCACGTGAACTCCATGGCTACATTTTTACATTACACTGTGTTGGAAAATTACATATTAATCTGCATATTTAAGAGTATATAACAGGGATACTCTGGCTGACTAAAATGCTAATTTGACTGGTCCAATCAGCATTTTTGTGAGAATTCTGTCTACACTCTTAAGGGATAGATTTGTCATGGTCAGCTGTACTTGTTGATTAAAGTTAAAATAGTGCATCATTATAATTCGCCTTCAGTTAACTTAAAAGAAGAAAAGAGCACTGAATAGTGTTAGCCAGTCAGTTTTGATAGTTTATTGTTTGTTGTTTTTATCAACTAGCTTGTCAAATGTTTTTAAAGCATTACTGCAAGTCAGGCCTGGGTGGTATGACAACACATATCGCGATGATATGACGTGTGAATTGACTTTTTCATAAATCATTTACATAGATAGGCCTTTCAGTGTAAGCGAATATATCAATGAAGCTTTTAATGGACAGGTATTATTGGGTCGTTGGACTGAGAAATAGAATGTGATTTACTTTGTGCAGAGCAGAACGCCGACAAGTAGGCCTACACTTTTGACTTAAATGCCTTTCATGTGGGATGCAGTAATCGGTGGAATCACCGTGCAGATCCTGATTTCTTTCGTAGACTAGGCGTTCTGTGCAGTTGAAGCCCTGTTTATACTTTCTCCTGGCTCTACGTCATGGACCTGTTGACTAACAGCTCCTCCCTAAACGGCCAGGCTTTTATACTTGACTCAACTCGTCTGTTGTATAATTCTGTAAAATGACTGGAGTAAATGTTCACCAAACCATCAGAAAGCAGCAGCAAGAGGAAGTAGTTTGCTGAGTATTTTGTCAAACAGTCATTTTGTGAGGAGTTTGTGAATAAATAGATTTTTTCACTTATAATATAAACTGATTAGGTTGTGGGTCATTTTGGAGGACATATGTAAAAAGTTGTTACCCTTCTTAAACCACAAAAAATTATTCAAAGAATCATGTAAAATGCAGTAAACTTGAGATTATGATTTGTGACTTTACAACAAATGTAATTTTATTAATAGGATTCGGGAGGAGCGCGTCAGATACTTAGCCTAACCAACACAGGTGGACCATAATCAAGTAATCAATCCCATAATATAAATATCTTACCTCTATCCATTGACGGTTTATCAGCATTTTGGTCCGCACGCATAGCACCATGTCCCAAAATCGAGATTCCTCGTCCGAAGACTCATCCAGCTCTTCTCCGGCCCCATCACCGCAGCCAGCCAGCTCCAAGGCCACCCCTTCCCGGTGTGGCAACCAAATCGAGCCAACCCGCGGGTGCGGTACGGCGCGAGCAGCCACTCGCCCCCCAAGACGCCTACCTTCTCCGCCTCCGCCGAGAACCGCGGCTGACTTCCCCGCGTCCTCCTACCGCTCGGCCATGCCTACGATTCTGCCAATCGATAAATGGATAGAAGTGACGAGTCTGAGGCAGGCCCTGTCCAAGGCTGACGTCATACCTTCAAGCAAGTTTAATAAATCTGAACTTTACGACTTGTACGCAAACTCTCTAAATAATAACATTTCTCCTCAGTCAACCCCAATACCAAAGAAAGGAAAAAAGAAAGGAGTACCTCAAAATACGCCTCAAAGCAATCCACCATCCTCCGCCGCAAGGCCTAGCTCCCAGTGGCTATCAAGCCGCAGCAAGAGGCCTTCAGCAAGCCTGGGCCGCGCCCCGATTCCGACCGCCGGGGTGCCCGCTTTGTCGGCTGGAGCCCAGCCTCCCACAGCGGCTTCAATCCCAACAGCACATGGCGCTGAAGCTCAAAGAGGCTCCTGGCCACCTCCTCCACCCGTCTCAGCCCCATCATACGGAACTTTTAATACTGACCCCGCAGCCCAGGCAAGCGCTTGGCCGAACAGTTCACCAAATACAGCGCCACCTCCTGTTTCTTCCAGCTTCGGGCCCGAGGCTCAAGCTAGTGCTTGGTTGAACTGGCTGTCACATAATGCCCCGCCTCCCGCTCCTCTGAGCCCGCCGCTATCGCTAACGTTTGGCCGAACTGGCCGCCTAACACAGCCCCGACTCTTGCCCATCCCAGCTTCGGGCCCGCGGCCCAAGCAAACTCCTGGCCATACTGGCCGCCCAACACAGCCCCGTAACCCGTGTCTTTCAACTTCGGTCCTGCGGCTCAAGCAAGCGCTTGGCCTCAATCGCTGTCAAACACAGCCCCGCCCCCAGTTGTTGCCACCACCATCCTCCAAGCGAAATCCACCCATTCACTCTTCACGGCTACACCAATGCCCGTCCCATCAAACTCCGTCGCCCTCGAACCTCCCCAAGCGACTCACAGCATCCGAGCACAGAAATAAGCAGGTGCGGATGTAGATCTCTCGTCTCTCCTTTCTCTCCTGCCCACTACAGATTCAAACCGCCAAATAGACTGCGGGGATTTCTCAGTCATGCTAAAAAATCCAAATCCCCTTTCATCTTGATTACTCTCCTTCTCCGAATTCACCATTGCATTCAACCGTTTCACCGAGATAATCTGCTCAGCCTTCCCCCACAGGCAACGCGAACTCAACGACTATTTGTTGATAATAGCCAAACTTGCGTTGTCCTATGGAGGGGGGCACTTTTACCTTACCACAAGCTTTTTTCCGCTAAATGCGCTATCCAAATCGCTCAGTGGAACCAGTGCCCTTATTGGGGAGCGATTGACTCCGACTTGCACAGCCGCGTATTTCTAGGCTGTAGGAGCATTTCGTGCACAGTCTGCAGGTCCGTGGCTCACTCCACCACAACCTGCCCACAAATAAATCCGGACGCAACCCAACACTCTGATACTCCCCCGGCAAAATCCACCAGCTACGTCCCAAGATCAGCATACTCATGTCTAGCCCAACCAGGAGCAGAAAACACACAGCTATGCATCGCTTTCAACAGCGGGAGATGCATCAGACAGCACTGCCGCTACCTACACTCCTGCAAGTTCTGTGGCGGTGCTCACGCACGCATAGTTTGCCTCGTGTTTAAAGCCGTGAATAAAAAATCTAAAATTACCTATCGACTCCTGTGAATATCTTTCGCATGACCATCGAACTAGCACACCATCCCGACAAAGAATTTACAAATTATCTCCTGTCTGGCCTCAGACACGGTTTTAACCCGGGCGTCGTATGCAAGCTTTCCCAAAACACGGTCTGCCATAATCTCCAATCTGCCCTCACAGAGCCCGACATAGTAGTTAACCTTATCAAAAGAGAAGTCGAGTCAGGCTTTATGATCGGGGCCTTGTTCAAAATGTTCAGAGTCAGCCCAATCGGAGTGGCTACTAGAAAATTTTCAGGTAAGAAACGCTTAATAGTAGACCTGTCATCTCCGCATAAATCCACAGTCCCGAGCATCAATAGTTTGATACCTCTCAACGAATTTTCACTCAAATAACAAGACATAGATCAGGTAGTCGAACTAATTAAAATCGCAGGCCGAGGAGCCTGGCTAGCAAAAATAGACATCACTTCTGCTTTCAAAGTGATGCCTATCCATCCAGACTTTTGGCACCTGTTCGGGATACGATGGCTCGAGAAATACTATTTCGCCATCCGGTTAACCTTTGGATGCGAAAGCAGCCCCAAAATTTTCAATATGCTATCCAAAGCCGTTTGCTGGATTCTTTCCAACAATTATGCAATCCCAAATATTATCCATCTTTTAGATTACTTTCTGGTCATTTCATCACCCAAGGCAATCCCAGCCGCCCATATCCTCACTGTCCAAAAGGTTTTTCCAAGCTCGGGATTCCCATTGCTCAGGAAAAAACCATGGGTCCCGCCACAACCATAGAGTTCCTCGGCATCAACCTCGACTCAGCTAAATTTCAGCTCTCCCTGAAAAAGGAAAAGATTGATAGAATAATCCTCATCTCCTCCATCCTCCTTGACAGCCCATGTTGTTCTAAACGCGAACTTCTATCTCTGCTCTGGCATTTAAATTTCGCCATGCGCATAATTCCCCAAGGACGCCCATTCATTGCGCATCTCCTAACACTCACATCATCAGTTCACACGCTCAAGGACCTCATGCTCCTAACCCACACATGCCGCAACGAACTTAAATTATGGATCCTGTTCCTTAGACAATGGAACGGGCTTTCTTTTTTTATAACAATTTAATTTCGTCTCCCATCGACTTACAGCTGTTTACAGACGCAGCTCCCTCAATCGGTTTCGGAGGTTTCTTCCAAGGCTGTTGATTCGCATCCAAATGGCCCCCCCAGATGCAGGACTCGACCCAGTCCTCAGCTCTTTTCGAGCTCTATCCCCTCGTAGTAGCAGCCTTCCTGTGGGGAAACGAATGGGCATCTAAAACCATCTTAGTGCACTGCGACAATGAAGCCATAGTACATTGCATAAACAATGGCGTTCTCACTCCCCCGCCCTCATGCCTCTCCTTAGACGCCTAATATGGATCGCAGCATGCAACCAATTTATAATTATCGCAAAGCATGTTCCAGGTACAGAAAACCAAATTGCTGACTCCCTGTCTCGTTTTCTGTTTCAGAAATTCAGGACGCTGGCTCCAGAGGCGGACCAATTCCCCACTCCAGTTCCTCACTATTCAGAATTAATATTCCCGTAACCCACCCTCTAAAACTGCGTGGAGATGCTTTAAGTCATTTCACCTTTCCCTGATTTTTCCCTACTCTCCATAGCCTCTTTCATTTTGTTCCTCAATGGCGCCAAGGGTCTTCAAGACGGATCCATTAAAAGCTACCTGAGCGGAGTCCAGTTTTTTCACAAACTGATGACCGGCGCTCCTTCACCCGAAATAAACAATTCATAAACCTCCCTCCTAATTAAAGGGATCCAGCGATCCCAGCCCACCCATCCAGACACCAGGAAACCCATAACGCTAGATGTATCCACACCCTCCGCCCATTTACCAAATTGATCTCTTCTAAATTCAATCCGAAAATCAACCCCACCGTATCAGACCTAACCATACTAGATGACGAAACAATAGCTTATTTAATCAAACAAAGCAAAACAGACCAATCCATCCTTGCATTTTTACACCTTAGGAACTCCCAGGCAAAGTCCCCGCACGAACCTCTATTCATCGACGAGACTAAAAAACCAGTCACTCGTTTCTGGTTACAAAAACACCTCAAATGGGTCCTGCAATTATCAGGCATCCCAGCAAACAATTTCTCCACCCATTCCTTTTGCATCAGGGCAGCAACTTCAGCAGCACAAAAAGGCCTCTCCAAGCAGCAGATCCAAACTCTCGGAAGATGGTCCACAGAAGCATACCAAAGTTACATCAGAATAAACCTGTTTCACATAAAGAAAGCCCACCAAACCCTCATCGGCCACATAAAAAAAAAAAAAAAAAAAAAATTATTTATTTATATATAAATAGTATATAAATAGTTTAAGTTATTTATATATATATATATATATATATATATATATATATATATATATATATAAATAACTAAAACTATTTATATACTATTTATATATAAATAAATAACTAAATATCCCAGCCAGCGACACATTCTTATTGAATACCAGCGAGTACATTGCGCAAAAAAAATTAAAAAAAAAAAAAAAAAAAAAATATATATATATATATATATATATATATATATATATATATATATATATATATATATATATATATATATTTACTATTAATTATAATAAATACCGCCGATGCCAGCCGCAGACTCCCGGCCAGACAACCTTACCTTTTATATTCTATGACCAGTGAGGCTTCGCTCTTTGATGACAGGAGCTCGAGATCCCATCGGATCCTGACAAGAACCTCCCGGCCAGACAACCTCACCTTTTCCATTCTGCGGCCAACAAGGCTTACCCGTTCGTTGCCAAAAGCTCACACTCCCTTCGGACGTAGGTGAATGCCCCCGGCTACCTGTTTTGCCATTCTGTCTTACATACGGAGAGGTTTACCCATCCAATGCATGGAGTCAGGGCTCCCATTGAATGTAGGTGAGAGCTTCCCGGCTAGACAACCTTATCTTTTCCTTCCTTCAGCCAGAGAGGTTTACCCGTTCGATTCCTGGAGCTAAGCTCCTATCGGACGTTGGTCAGAGCCTCCCGGCTAGACAACCTGACCTTTTCCATCCTTGGCCAGCGAGGCTCACCCGTTCGATGCGAGTGCTCCCATCATAGGTTTCATAGACAATTGGACTAGCTTTTGGGGCAGACCTGACCTGTTTAAAAGAGATGGTCTTAATGCCTCCTGGGGTGGCGCCACTCTTCTCTCTAGAAATATGGCAAATAGTCTTAGAGTTCATACTTGACTAACTGGGGCCCAGGTCAGGAAGCAGACAGACTGGCTAAACCGACCGTCTGCTAGCTGCCTCCCATCACAGAGGTCAGCTAATTCTCAGCACATAGAGACCCTTTCACCTAGATATCACACTATAGAGACTGTGTCTGTTCCCCGAACTAGAAAATACAAAAAACGTCCAAACCAAGTTAAGGTTAATAATTTAATTGAGGTTCAACAAATAAAAAAACAAATGCAATATGGATAAACAAATGATAAAGCTTGGCTTATTGAATATCAGATCCCTTTCTACGAAAACACTTTTTGTAAATAATATGATAACTGATCATAATATAGATGTGCTCTGTCTGACAGAAATCTGGCTAAAACCTGATGATTATATTATTTTAAATGAGTCCACCCCCCAAGATTACTGTTATAAACACGAGCCACGTCTAAAAGGCAAAGCTGGAGGTGTTGCTTCAATTTATAACAACTTTTTCAGGATTTCTCAGAGGGCAGGCTTCAAGTATAACTCATTTTGAAGTAATGGTGCTGCATATAACATTATCCAGAGAAACAAATGTTAATGATAAATCCCCTATTATGTTTGTACTGGCTACTGTATACAGGCCACCAGACCACAATACAGACTTTATTAAAGAGTTTGGTGATTTTACATCCGAATTAGTTCTGGCTGCAGATAAAGTTTTAATAGTTGGTGATTTTAATATCCATGTCGATAATGAAAAAGATGCATTGAGATCAGCATTTATAGACATTCTGAACTCTATTGGTGGTAGACAACGTTTCAGGACCTACTCACTGTCGAAATTATACTCTAGATTTCCTACTGTCACATGGAATTGATGTTGATAGTGTTTAAATTATTCAGCCAAGTGATGATATCTCAGATCATTATTTAGTTCTGTGCAAACTTCATATAGCCAAAATTGTAAATTCTACTTCTTGTTACAAGTATCGAAGAACCATCACTTCTACCACAAAAAATAAGTTATCTTCCTGATGTATCCAAATTCTTTAGCATATCCAAAACCTCAGAACAACTTGATGATGTAACAGAAACTATGGACTCTCTCTTTTCTAGCACTTTAAATACAGTTGCTCCTTTACGCTTAAGGAAGGTTAAGGAAAACAGTTTGACACCATGGTATAATGAGCATACTCGCACCCTAAAGAGAGCAGCCCGAAAAATGGAGTGCAGCTGGAAGAAAACAAAACTAGAGGTATTTCGTATTGCTTGGCGGGAAAGTAACATATCCTACAGAAAAGCATTAACAACTGCTAGATCTGATTACTTTTCTTCTCTTTTAGAAGAAAACAAACATAACCGCAGGTATTTATTCAATATAGTGGCTAAATTAACGAAAAATAAAGCCTCAACAAGTGTTGACATTTCCCAACACCACAGCAGTAATGAATTTATGAACTACTTTACTTCTAAAATCAATACTATTAGAGATAAAATTGCAACCATTCAGCCATCAGCTACAGTATCAAATCAGACTATAGACCCCCTGAGGAACAGTTCCACTAAATCTCTACTATAGGAGAGGAAGAGTTGTATAAACTTGTTAAATCATCTAAACCATTGGTTCCCAACCTGGGGTCCGCGCCCGGGGGGGGGCGCGGGAGCGGATATGCTTTGAGGGGAATAAAGATGCATAAAATGTTCTACTAATAATTTTATATAAAAATATTTTTTCAAAGTTTAAAAAAAAATCATATGCTAACAATGCCAATTTCAATTACAATTTCGTTATTTCAAATGTAGGCCCGTTACGCGTGGCAAGCGCGCTCATAATGTAAAAGAAACGCCGACGCGACCACAACAGTGGCCAACATCAAATGGCAAACATAATGCAAGCGGAACAAAACTGCTCGTTATTGTGTGGTTGACGGACCGTTTATCAGTTTGGGCCAGTGCAGCGCGAGCCGATCGTGATCATGCGATGCTGTTACTACACAGCGCTAATAAGAGATCCAGTACAGAAAGCATTTGAATTTTATTAACGGATCAAACAGCGCGTGGAAACCAGGAAGAAACATTGTGCCGTGAATGAACCAAAGACATATATATGATGTCTATGGAATGAACTATCCAGTGTCCAGGTCTGCAACATTCACCATGGATTTACTGTAGTAACACTAACCGAACCATGAAAGTTTGGCAGGAATAGTAGGCTATAATGCCTTCAAGTAACATGACGTCTGTTTTATTTTGACATTAATACAATTGCTGCTCTTAAATGATAATCTGAAGTAAAATAAACCTTGGTTTATAACTACTACAATTTCATTTTTTTCCAAGAAGCTGTTTTGTTTTATATGCTCATAAGAATAATAAATTATAGCTCCAGAATTACTCAAAAGTAAAAAATATCACACTTTATTATGTTAGTTTTAATATAAAAAAAAAAGAAATCAAGGAAATTTCTCTGGCATTTCTTTCTTTTTGCTGTATCAAAACCGTACCGTGACACAAGTGTATCGAACCGAACCGTGAATTTTGTGAACCGTTACACCCCTATATATATATATATATATATATATATATATATATATATATATATATATATATATATATTAGTTATATATATATATATATATATATATATATATTAGTGCTGGGGAAAAAATTAATTGCATCCAAAATAAAAGTTTGTGTTTGCATAATATATGTGTGTGAACTGTGTATAGTTATTTTGTATATAAATACACGCATATGCATGTATTAATTATTTATTTTGCATGTATATATATATATATATATATATATATATATATATACACACATTTATGCATAATTTATAATATATATAAATATAAATAATTTATATACAAGTAAAAATATTAAATATATACATGCATATGTGTGTATTTATATACAAAATAATTATACACAGTACACACAATTAATAATTAATATATATACACACACACATACATATATATATATATATATATATATATGGGGGGGGGGTCGGTCACGGATTGTTAAATACGTACATAGGGGGGGCCCCGAGGAAAAAGGTTGGGAACCACTGATCTAAACCAACAACATGTATGTTAGACCCTATACCATCTAAGCTCGTAAAAGGGGTGCTTCCAGAAGTCATAGGTCCTCTTTTGACTATTATTAATTCCTCATTGTCATTAGGATATGTCCCCAAAACTTTCAAACTCGAATCTCCCTTTTCTGTCCAAGATACTAGAAAAGGTGGTATCCTCACAATTATATTCCTTCTTAGAGAAAAATGGTATATGTGAGGATTTCCAGTCAGGATTTAGACCGTATCATAGTACTGAGACTGCTCTCCTTAGAGTTACAAATGATCTGCTCTTATCATCTGATCGTGGGTGTATCTCTCTATTAGTTTTATTGGATCTTAGTGCTGCGTTTGACACAATTGACCACAGCATTCTTTTGCATAGACTTTAACATTTTGTTGGCATCAGTGGAAGTGCATTAGCATGGTTTAAATCGTACTTATATGACCGCCATCAGTTCGTAGCAGTGAATGAAGATGTATCATATCGATCACAAGTGCAGTATGGAGTACCTCAAGGCTCAGTACTAGGGCCGCTACTCTTCACGCTTTATATGTTACCCTTGGGAGATATCATCAGGAAACATGGTATTAGCTTTCACTGTTATGCTGATGATACTCAGCTCTATATTTCTTCAAGGCCCGGTGAAACACAACAATTTGAAAAACTAATGGAATGCATAGTCGATATAAAAAATTGGATGACGAGTAATTTCTTACTGCTAAATTCAGAAAAAACAGAGGTGTTAATTATAGGACCTAAAAACTCTGCTTGTAATAACCTAGAACACTTTCTAAGACTTGATGGTTGCTCTGTCAATTCTTCGTCATCAGTTAGGAACCTAGGTGTGCTATTTGATCGCAATCTTTCCTGAGAAAGCCACGTTTCTAGCATTTGTAAAACTCCCTATCAAACATTGTATAGATTTTAAAATATTGCTTATTACTTATAAAGCCCTGAATGGTTTAGCACCTCAGTATTTGAATGAGCTCCTTTTACATTATACTCCTCTACGTCCGCTACATTCTCAAAACTCAGGCAATTTGATAATACCTAGAATATCAAAATCAACTGCGGCAGGTCCTTTTCCTATTTGGCGCCTTAACTCTGGAATTACCTACCTAACATTGTTCGGGAGGCAGAAACACTCTTGCAGTTTAAATCTAGATTAAAGACCCATCTCTTTAACCTGGCATACACATAACATACTAATATGCTTTTAATATCCAAATTCGTTAAAGGATTTTTAGGCTGCATTAATTAGATAAACCGGAACCGGAAACACTTTACATAACACCCTATGTACCTTCTACATCATTAGAAGAATGGCATATTTGTCTGTTTCTCTCTTGTTCCGAGGTGACCATAGCCACCAGATCCAGTCTGTATCCAGACCAGAGGGTCACTGCAGTCACCCGGATCCAGTACGTATCCAGACATGATGGTGGATCAGCACCTAGAAAGGACCTCTACTGCCCTGAAAGACAGCAGAGACCAGGACAACTAGAGCCCCAGATACAGATCCCCTGTAAATACCTTGTCCCTGAGGACCACCAGGACTAGACCACAGGAAACAAATGATTCTTCTGCACAATCTGACTTTGCAGCAGCCTGGAATTGAACTACTGATTTCATCTGGTCAGAGGAGAACTGGCCCCCCAACTGAGCCTGGTTTCTACCAAGGTTTTTTTCTCCATTCTGTCACCGATGTAGTTTCGGTTCCTTGCCGCTGTCGCCTCTGGCTTGCTTAGTTGGGGTCACTTTATCTACAGCGATATCATTGACTTGATTGCAAATAAATGCACAGACACTATTTAAACTGAACAGAGATGACAAAACTGAATTCAGTGATGAACTGCTTTTAACTATCATTTTGCATTATTGACACACTGTTTTCCAAATGAATGTTGTTCAGTGCTTTGACGCAATGTATTTTCTTTAAAGCACTATATAAATAAAGGTGATTGATTGATAAAAATTTGACCTTTTCCAAAGGTACTTAAGGTACAAAATAGTATTTCAAATACATGTATTTGAAATACTGCCAATCCCTGCAGGAAATTATCAGTCTAATATAGAGGTTGAAACCTTATGTATTTTGAAAATTCTTAGATTAAATGTTTAAATGTTAAAAACATAAAATTTGTACTTTTTAAGATTTAAAGGTATTTAAATACAAAATAGTATTTTGTATTTGAAATACTGCCCATCCCTGGCTACCTGTACTGTAGGATGCTCTCTTGTTGTTTTGATTGCTTCCATTATCCTCATTTGTAAGTCGCTTTGGATAAAAGCGTCTGCTAAATGACTAAATGTAAATGTGAATGTAAACTAAACTACTGTCAATACAAAAGCAACATTAAATATAGGTAATCCTTAATAATCCTTTATGCATGTGATAGCAACTCACAATACACAATATGCATTATGGTTACGTGTTTGCTGAACTGCATTGCCTTGTTTTTCCCCTTCCAGATTGTTTTTTTTTTTTTCTTTCTTTCTTTCTTTCTTGAACTTTAATAAAAAGTCCTTGGAGGTGAATCCTTGCCCCATCCACTGTGACCTCTTTAATATAATTATAACTCCATTCTGAATACACAAGGCTTTAGGCTTTAATTGTCTGTTTTACTTCCTGCTGATACACAGCTTTGTTTCCAGACACAGCAGCAATCATATTATCAAGTATGCTGATGATTCACAGTAGTGGGTCTCCTCCAGGGCTGGACTGGGACAAAAAAAAAGGCCCTGGCATTTTCAGCTCTCAGGCTCTCAGCATTGTCTGATAAAACCAGGTTACATTACTCAAGTCCAACTCCTTAAGACTAAGTAAAAATAACTGTTTCTCGTAACCAAGACCAGATGTTGTCCTTAAAATAGCACGAGCAACATGAATCCATCCTAGATCTTCTTCATATATTATTCTCTGTGCTGTTTGCAGTCTAAAAGTCATGATCCTGCTTCTGATGTCTATCAAGGCTTGTCCTCCTTTTTGTAAAGGCAGATATAATGCAGGTCCAGGAACCCAGTGTTGCCCAGACCAAAAAAAATCTACAAATTTATTCTGTATAGCTTTGATCAGTTCATTGGGGGGATCCAGCACATTTAGTCTGTGCCATAGCATGGAGGCGGCCAGGTTGTTTGTAACCAAGACTCTACCCCTGTAGGATAGTTCAGGTAATAGCCAATTCCATTTAGACAACTTGGCTGACACCTTCTCCAGCATACCTTCCCAATTTTTCTGTCTATAATTTTCTTTACCCAGAAATACTCCAAGAATCTTAATTCCCTCTGTATTCCACTGTAACCCCCCTGGAAACTTAGGTGGCCCACCATTTCTCCAGGGACCCACAACAAAACCCTCACTCTTAGACCAGTTTACTTTTGATGATGAGGCTCTCTCATATAAAGCTAAACTTTTAGACAGAATCTGAATATCCCCTTGTCCAGTAATAAACACAGTGATATCATCAGCGTATGCTGAAACAGAAACACTTGACCCATTAACATCCCCTGGTACATGAAAACCTTTCAAATTATTTCTCAGTTTAATAAGCAAGGGCTCAATAACTAAGCTATATAGTTGTCCAGAAATTGGACACCCCTGCCTAATTCCCCTCTTCACAGGTATTGGACAACTCAGTCCCCCTCCAACCTTAAGCATTACTGAAGCCCCTCTATATAGTAATTTGATCCAAGAAATGAATGTTTCTCCGAACCCAAATGCTTTCAAAACATTTAAAAGGTATTCATGACCTACGCGATCAAATGCCTTTTCTTGGTCAATGGATAAAAAAAACCAATATTAAAATCATCATTCATAGAAAGGTCCATAACATCTCTTATTAGAAATAAATTATCCATTATTGTACGTCCTGGAACACAATAAGTTTGCTAATTCCTCACAATAATGCTCAAAAACTTTTTTAATCTATTTGCTAAACATTTAGACAGTATTTTGTAGTCTTGGCACATTAAAGAGACAGGGCGCCAGTTTTTCAACAACCCTAAATCACCAGTCTTAGGCAAAAGTGATAGTACTGCTCTTTGACAACTGCTGGGTAAAATACCTTTTTCAAAACATTCACAAATTACATTGTAAAAGTCCTCTCCTAAAATGTCCCAAAATGATTTGTAAAATTCAGCAGGCAGACCATCTACTCCCGGGGACCGTCCTGTGGACAGCTGCTTTACGGCCTCTGAAAGTTCCTCATATGAAATCAATTTATCCAGAGTTTTTCTGTCCTCAGGTTTTAAGATAGGCAGTCCTTTTAATAACTGATCCATACTCTCAAGATCTCAGTCTTTGTGCCCGAAAAGTTCAGCATAAAAGTCCACTGCAATTTTCCTCATTTCAATAGGATTTGATGTTAATTTGCCATTGTCCTTCCGAAGGTAAAACATATTTTTTCTCTTTACTACTTTACGTTCCAAGTTAAACAAGAACTTTGTAGGGGCATCCATTTCCTTAATGGAAGATATCCTTGCTCTGATTAAGGCACCTTTTACTCTTTCCTCTAACAGTGTTTTCAACTCCAATCTCTTTTTCTTTGAATCCGTAGTCATGCCTGAAACATTTAAATCAATTACATTTTCTATTTCATTAATATCTTTCTCCAAACTCTCAATATTTCTCTTTACAATCACAGTATTATTATAAGAAAACTGCTGACAAAAAAATCTTAATTTGGACTTTTCCTACCTCCCACCATTGAATAACATTTTCAAAATTATCTTTTTCTACTTTCCAACTCTCCCAAAACCTTTTAAATTTTTCACAAAATAACTTATCCTGTACCAGTTTGACATTAAAATGGCAATAAGATTTTGAATGTGGCAAGCTTTTAGTATTAAAATCAATAGTCACTATATGATGGTCAGAAAACCCACAAGGAGATCAACCAATATTCATGACTCTATTACTGTCTGATTTACTTACATATATTCTATACAGTCTTGCTCCCTTCACAATAGAATCCAACATTTTAACCCATGTGTATTGTTTTGTTAACTGATTCTTATTTCTCCACATATCATTCAGTTCTAGTTCTTGTGTTATCCTGAGGAGCAGATTACTAGACTGTAAGTGAGGTTCTTGCCCATTCCTATCCAAAACAAAATCAGTAGTACAATTCCAATCTCCTCCCATTATTACACACATTTTTCCATCATCATATTTTCTTATTGCACTGCTTAATTTTTCAAATAATTCTAATCTTTGTGAACCTAAATTTGGAGCATATACATTGATGAAAATAAATTGTAAATCTTTAATTTCTACTATTGCTATTAAAACTCTACCTTTTTCTAATTCAATAGTGGATAGGATCTTTAGATCCAAATGTTGGAAAAGATTATCACTACTCCTGCGCTTAAATTTGTTCCATGACTCAGAATACATTCACCTTCCCACCATCTATACAATTCAATTTCATTTTCATTGTTTCCTGTTAAAACATAACATTGATGTCCTTCAGATGAACATATTCTGATATCACTGCTCTCTTATTCCTCTCTCTCCCTCCATTAATGTTTAAAGATCCTATTCTCAAAATATCTATAAAAAGATAAAAGGAGAGGAAAGAAAGAGACAGAAAAAACAGAAAGCACTGCAAAGACACCCTTGATGTGTATCTCATTTAGCAAAATCAATTGGCTTACTTTTAACTGGGGATTTCCCCTTTCTAAGTTTAGTGAGAAACTTTTTCAAGCGAAACCTCTTTCGCGTGTTCAGTTTTTCTTCTCCTACCCTCTTTTGCCAATACAAAACTGAAAACTCAAATTTCTTTACATCAGGAAAGAAATTCTTCACATCAGCAACCTTTCCAAAAGTCTCATCCAAAAACGAATTAATCTCATCCAACGAGTAAACCTGATCACACCCTATCTGAGAAATCTCTGACAGATCTGAAGTATCAGATAGAACACCATCCTCATCATCGGTCTCATTTGTTTCTTCAACTATTTTTTTTTTTCTTTAGGCTCACATGAATTTATCTCTCTAACACTTCTTTGATCCTCATTCCTTCCAGATTTGGTCACTCCACAATCTCTGCTTGTCTGACCTTTATCCCTTATTCGCTTGTTTCAGACATCTGAACTTCAACTTCAACATCACCTTCATCTATTCGTTCATTCTCAACAGATGTCTCGTCGTCCTTCCTCACACTCTCAGCAGAGACCTCCCTTCTTCATTCCTTACCTTTTCATTAGTAATTTCCTCATCATTCCTTACAATTTCAGCATTAACCACAAAAACCTGATCTCCATTTGGATCTATTTGCACGGCAGTTTCACTTCCACTTGGGCCTGCCTCTGTTTTATTGGGACATGATAACCGTATGTGCCCGAAACCATTGCATTCAAAGCAACGCATCTCACCTGCACTCGCATATAACATGTACGACTTGCCTTCATACATGCGTCGAAATGACACATTAAGAGTCTGCGAGCTCAAAAACATAAACGACAGCACATGTTCCAAAGCTGCATTTTTGCAGCCAAATGGAACCATTTTGATTCCACTCGCAAGTTTACCAAAACGCGAAAGCTCGCACTCAATATCAGCATTAGGAATGAACGGCGGGACATTGGAAATGGTTACTTTACTTGGTGGTGTTGCTAACGGTTGAACTTGAATAAAAGCACCACTTACCGAAATCCCGCTTTAGATCAAACGCGCCACTAGTTGTTCATCCTTGAGAAAAACCACCACCGCTTTGTCAGAATCAGAATCAGAATCAGAAAGAGCTTTATTGCCAAGTATGCTTACGCATACAAAGAATTTGTTTTAGTGGCATAAGCTTCCAGTACACAGAGACAACAACACACAGACAAAAAAAAAAAAAAAATACAAATTGGCAAATAAATAAGTGTATAAACAATTGTGCTATAAATGATAATGGAATAGGATTGAGTGAGATGCAGGAATGTTCTAGGATGGAGGGTTAACAAATAAATATAAGGATATTGCACGTTTATAAGCATAAGTAGGGAACATTTAACTGTTCATGAGGTAGATTG